>NW_026283557.1:0-1705 GCF_023373465.1 Oncorhynchus keta
CAGACCATTCACCCAGCCCAGTCCAGGCTTTTTCAAGAGAGAGGCTTTATTACTGCCACTTTTAGTGAGTTTGGTACACATCCGGTGGATATAGAGACGTTTATTATGTTCAACATAGGAGTGCCAAGCACAGGAAGCAGCTCTTTCAGTAGTTTTGTTGGATTAGGGTCCAGTATGCAGCTTGAAGGTTTAGAGGCCATGATTATTTTCATCATTGTGTCAAGAGATATAGTACTAAAACACTTGAGTGCCTCTTGATCCTAGGTCCTGGCAGAGTTGTGCAGACTCAGGACAACTGAGCTTTGGAGGAATACGCAGGTTTAAAAAGGAGTCCGTAATTTGCTTTCTAATAATCATGATCTTTTCCTCAAAGAAGTTCATGAATTTATTACTGTTGAAGTGAAAGCCATCCTCTCTTGGGGAATGCTGCTTTTTAGTTAGCTTTGCGACAGTATCAAAAATAAATTTAGAATTGTTCTTATTTTCCTCAATTAAGTTGGAAAAATAGGATGGTCGAGCAGCAGTGAGGGCTCTCAGGTACTGCACGGTACTGTCTTTCCAAGCTAGTCGGAAGACTTCCAGTTTGGTGTGGCGCCATTTCCGTTCCAATTTTCTGGAAGCTTGCTTCAGAGCTCGGGTATTTTCTGTGTACCGGGGAGCTAGTTTCTTATGACAAATGTTTTTAGTTTTTAGGGGTATTGCGCAAGGTTAAATTGAGTTCCTCAGTTAGGTGGTTAACTGATTTTTGTCCTCTGGCGTCCTTGGGTAGGCAGAGGGAGTCTGGAAGGGCATCAAGGAATCTTTGTGTTGTCTGTGAATTTATAGCACGACTTTTGATGCTCCTTGGTTGGGGTCTGAGCAGATTATTTGTTGCGATTGCAAACGTAATAAAATGGTGGTCCGATAGTCCAGGATTGTGAGGAAAACGTTAAGATCCACATTTATTCAATGGGACAAAACTATGTCCAGAGTATGACTGTGACAGTGAGTAGGTCTGGAGACATGTTGGACAAAACCCACTGAGTCGATGATGGCTCCGGAAGCCTTTTGGAGTGGGTCTGTGGACTTTTCCATGTGAATATTAAAGTCACCAAAGATTAGAATATTATCTGCTATGACTACAAGGTCCGATAGGAATTCAGGGAACTCAATGAGGAACGCTGTATATGGCCCAGGAGGCCTGTAAACAGTAGCTATAAAAAGTGATTGAGTAGGCTGCATAGATTTCATGACTAGAAGCTCAAAAAATGAAAACGCCATTTTCTTTTTGTAAATTGAAATTTGCTATCGTAAATGTTAGCAACACCTCCGCCTTTGTGGGATGCACGGGGACATGGTCACTGGTGTAACCAGGAGGAGAGGCCTCATTTAAAACACAGTAAATTCATCATTGTATTGTAAATGTATGTTCTATAACGGTCTCATTTTGCTGAACCTCAGGTTCAGGTTTTATTTTGATTTATTTCACCTTTATTTAACCAGGTATTTATATATATATATATAACCCTAACTCTTTATTTAACTAGGTATTTATATATATATATATATTTATATATATATATATATATAACCCTAACCCTTTATTTAACCAGGTATTTATATATATAACCCTAACCCTTTATTTAACCAGGTATTTATATATATATATATATATATAACCCTAACCCTTTATTTAACCAGGCATTTATATATATATATAACCCTA
>NW_026283558.1:0-637 GCF_023373465.1 Oncorhynchus keta
AAATACGGCGATATAAAGACCGACGTGGGGGCACCCTGGATGAAAATACGGTGACAAGTATAAGCTGCCTCTACCCTCCTGTTCTATTGGCGAATGTACAGTTACTGGGAAGAGAATAAACTGGTTGACTCCCGTTTGAGACTATCCTATCAGGACTTGAAGAACTGTAATATCCTATGCTTCATGGCTGAACGAGGACATAGTTAATATAAATCAAGCTGGTTTTCTATGCATCAGCAGGATAGTACGGCAGAATCTCGTCAACTCCAGGGTGGTGATGTGTGTCATTAACAGCTGGTGGCCATCTCTAATATTAAGGAACTCTCGAGGTTCTGTCGCCTGAATTAGAATATCTCATGGTTAGCTGTAGACCATACTATTTGCAAGAGTTTTTTGTTTATGTTTTTCTTAGCCGTCTATTTACTACCACCTATTGATTTACTACCACCTATTGATTTACTACCACCTATTGATTTACTACCACCTATGTCGGGCCATAAACCAACATGAAAATGCTCATCCAGAGGCAGCGCCTCCTAGTGAAAACTGAAATCCAATTTACCTCATTTAATACCAGCATGTCACCTGTGCAACAAGCACTGGTGACCTGTCATTCCCCCAAAATATATGTATGTTT
>NW_026283559.1:2500-4211 GCF_023373465.1 Oncorhynchus keta
GACTGGATACACCCTGGACCCAAACTGCTATAGACCTATATCCATCCTGCCCTGCCTATCTAAGGTCTTCGAAAGCCAAGTCAACAAACAGGTCACTGACCATCTCGAATCCCACCGTACCTTCTCCGCTGTGCAATCTGGTTTCCGAGCCGGTCACGGGTGCACCTCAGCCACACTCAAGGTACTAAACGATATCATCACCGCCATCGATAAAAGACAATACTGTGCAGCCGTCTTCATCGACCTCGCCAAGGCTTTCGACTCTGTCAATCACCAAATTCTTATCGGCAGACTCAACAGCCTCGGGTTTTTCGGATGACTGCCTTGCCTGGTTCACCAATTACTTTGCAGACAGAGTTCAGTGTGTCAAATCAGAGGGCATGCTGTCCGGTCCTCTGGCAGTCTCTATGGGGTGCCACAGGGTTCACCTGGCCGACTCTTTTTCTGTATATATCAATGATGTTGCTCTTGCTGCGGGCGATTCTGATCCACCTCTACGCAGACGACACCATTCTATATACTTTCGCCCGTCATTGGACACTGTGCTATCCAACCTCCAAACGAGCTTCAATGCCATACAGCACTTCCGTGGCCTCCAACTGCTCTTAAACGCGAGTAAAACCAAATGCATGCTTTTCAACCGATCGCTGCCTGCACCTGCATGCCCGACTAGCATCACCACCCTGGATGGTTCCAACCTTGAATATGTGGACATCTATAAGTACCTAGGTGTCTGGCTAGACTGCAAACTCACATCAAACATCTCCAATCAAAAATCAAATCCAGAGTCGGCTTTCTATTCCGCAACAAAGCCTCCTTCACTCACGCTGCCAAGCTTACCCTAGTAAAACTGACTATCCTACCGATCCTCGACTTCGGCGATGTCATCTACAAAATGGCTTCCAACACTCTACTCAGCAAACTGGATGCAGTCTATCACAGTGCCATCCGTTTTGTCACTAAAGCACCTTATACCACCCACCACTGCGACTTGTATGCTCTAGTCGGCTGGCCCTCGCTACATATTCGTCGCCAGACCCACTGGCTCCAGGTCATCTACAAGTCCATGCTAGGTAAAGCTCCGCCTTATCTCAGTTCACTGGTCACGATGGCAACACCCATCCGTAGCACGCACTCCAGCAGGTGTATCTCACTGATCATCCCTAAAGCCAACACCTCATTCGGCCGCCTTTCGTTCCAGTACTCTGCTGCCTGTGACTGGAACGAATTGCAAAAATCGCTGAAGTTGGAGACTTTCATCTCCCTCTCCAACTTCAAACATCAGCTATCCGAGCAGCTAACCGATCGCTGCAGCTGTACATAGTCTATAGGTAAATAGCTCACCCTTTTTCACCTACCTCATTCCCATACTGTTTTTATACTGTTTTTATTTATTTACTTTTCTGCTCTTTGCACACCAATATCTCTACCTGTACATGCCCATCTGATCATTTATCACTCCAGTGTTAATCTGCAAAATTGTATTATTCGCCTACCTCCTCATGCCTTTTGCACACATTGTATATAGACTGCCCATTTTTTTCTACTGTGTTATTGACTTGCTAATTGTTTACTCCATGTGTAACTCTGTGTTGTCTGTTCACACTGCTATGCTTTATCTTGGCCAGGTCGCAGTTGCAAATGAGAACTTGTTCTCAACTAGCCTACCTGGTTAAATAAAGGTGAAATAAAAAAATAAAAATAAAAAAAA
>NW_026283560.1:0-16466 GCF_023373465.1 Oncorhynchus keta
TATTATATTATTATTATTATTATTATTATTATTATTATATTAAGACATTTTGATATACACACTCACTTTGTTGTGCGCGGCGGTCCTTCTTTGGCTAATTTTGTCATCAAAGAAAGAGAAAAAGATTTAGAATTCTGAGTTGGATGACTATTTCAAAACCCTATTTTCCCAGTCTGAAAGCGTTTATTCCCAGTTTCCCAGTCTGAAAGCGTTTATTCCCCAGTTCCCAGTCGAAAGCGTTTATTCCCCACTTCCCAGTCTGAAAGCGTTTATTCCCAGTTCCCAGTCTGAGCGTTTATTCCCCAGTTCCCAGTCTGAAAGCGTTTATTCCCAGTTCCCAGTCTGAAAGCGTTTATTCCCCACTTCCCAGTCTGAAAGCGTTTATTCCCAGTTCCCAGTCTGAAAGCGTTTTATTCCCCAGTTCCCAGTCTGAGCGTTTATTCCCCACTTCCCAGTCTGGGAAAGCGTTTATTCCCCACTTCCCAGTTCCAATGCTTGTGGTTATAACCGTCACCATTCCTTCCAAAACAACTCATTGTTGTATTTGTGATTTCCACCTTTTTTTAAATGTATTTTATTGAACATTCGAATCATACAGTATACTAACAGAAGCCACTCAACAACTACATCATGCCAGTAATCCAACAGATTCCCATTCAGAGCACACACAGAAGCATCCCTGCTCAAGGGCTTTCATGTTGACCGATCTACCAGGGCAAAAACGTGAAACCAAACCCTCCAAGGTTTCACTCTCACTTTTCACTGTTTTCACTCTCCTGGTCCTCAGCCCGACACTCTTCAGTAGAATCAAAGCAGCTCACTAATCAACCTCTACATTGACCTGCTTTTATATTTTAGAGAGGAGAATTTTGTTACTAGAAATCATTGAAATCTCTTGTATACATCTAATGGGATTTATTTTCTTTTTGCAATAGCTATCATTACACAGCAAATTCTACAGTATTGAATCAACATGGAGTGTTACATTTAACACTGTTCCAGTGTCTATACGTGTCCACACTTTTCAGTGCTAAATCCTTTGCTTAGTTCTAATGGGTTTAAACTTTCTCAGTGTCAGAAAGGATACCTGTAGTTTTACGGTAAAACTCCCTTGGGGTTGTTGTTTTAACACAAGCTTAATTTGCATATTTCCCAGTGTGCCTAACTCTATATGACAATATATTACATATATCATAAGGCCTTATTTTGAGGTCTAGTTTTACCTCCAACAAAGTGGCCAGAATGGTAACGGCTTTCGTCATCGGATGAGGAAGAGTAGTCGGACCAAAGCAGCGTGGTAAGTGTTCATGTTTGTTTGTGAACTGAACACTAATGCAAAATAACAAGAGAATAAATGAAACCGGAAACAGTCCCGTCTGGGTACAAACAATAAACAGAAAATAACTACCCACAAAACCCATGTGGGAAAAACTACCTCAGTATGGTTCCACAATCAGAGACAGACAGCTGTTCTGATTGAGAACCATACCTGGCCAAAACAAAGAAATGCAAAAAACATAGAAAAAGGAAGATAGAATGCCCACCCAAATCACACCCTGACCAAGCCAAAATAGAGACATAAAAAAGCTCTCTACGGTCAGGGCGTGACACTGAAGCTCCTGGATTTGAACTCAACTTGATGAAGGCCACAGGACTGAAATTTAATGAATTATAACAACCATGTCTTCGTCACTAACAAATACAAAAACATCAAACAGATGCAACTCAAATGTGGACCTCCTACAGGATCACAGTGACACTATTGGTTTGAATTATGACCAACAAAATCCCTTTAAGTAACTGTACTCAGTTGATTAGGTACACCACCCACTCCTACAGACAGTGAGTCACGTGGCTTGCTATATAAAGCAGGCAGACAGGCATCGAGGCATTCAGTTACTGTTACTCTGAATGTTAGAGTGGGGAAAACGAGTGACCCTAAACTTTGAGCGTGGTATGATCGTCAGTGGAACCCACCGGTTCCAGTACCTCAGAAATGGCCAGTCCCTGGGCTTTTAGCGCACAACAGTGTCTAGGATTTACCGAGATGCTGCGACAAACAAAAAACATCCAGTCAGCAGAGGTCCTGTGAGCGAAAACAGCTCGTTGATGAGAGATCGAAGGAGAATGGCAAGAATCCATGTAAGCTAAGAGGCGGGCCACAAACAGGCGAATAACGGCACAGTACAACAGTGGTGTGCAGAACGGCATCTCGTAACGCACAACTCGTCGGTCCTTGTCACGGATTGGCTACTGCAGCAGACGACCGGGTTCCACTCCTAGCGGCTAAAAACAAGAAGAAGTGGCTCCAGGGGGCATGTGATCACCAACACTGGACAACTGAGGAGTGGATGGAGTCCATGGCCTTATCCTGCCTGGTGTCAACGGTATAGGCTGGTGGCAGAGGTATAATGGTGTGGGGAATGTTTTCCTGGCACACCAATTGAGCAATGTTTCAATGCCCCGAGGAATTCAGGCTGTTCTGGAGGCAAAGGAGGGCCCGACCCGGGTACTAGATGGGTGTACCTAATAAACTGGCCACTGAGTGTATCTTAAGTGCAGTAGTAATGACAGTTTTGAGTAATGACAACACATTGGGTTTTACATTGTAGGGAACACTGACCCATTTTCTGTGTGAGGATATGAGATACAGGCATAAAAAACAAGACAAAAAATAAAACAACTGTCATCACAATATATCATTATTTATTATCTATTTTATAGGAAAGGCCAGCTGTTTTTGCTAACCATGTGACTTGACCAGGAATGAACTTCACGCATAGGCCTTCTTAACAGGCCTGCCTTTAAACTTGTGTTATTTAACTCTTTCAGCTCCAGAGCGAGGTGGAGAAGCCTCTGTTGACGTTCAGAGAGAACTTTAAGAAGGACATGAAGAGGTTCAATCATCACATCGCAGAACTACGGAAACAGCTGGTTGGACGACACTCAGCCGTGGAGAAGGTACGCATCCTGATGCAGTGAGACGCAACAAACACACACAGGCCCACACACACACACACACAGAGACATGCACACAGAGGCACAAACACACACAGGCCCCACACACACACACACACACACACACACACACACACACACACACACAAACACAGAGACATGCACACACAGGCCCACACACACACAAACACAGAGACATACACACACACAAACACAGAGACATGCACACAGAGGCACAAACACACTCATAAAGCATACAGAACTCAACGTCCCTGCACTTGGCAGCTGTAGAACACAACTCCCCCCTAAGTCTAGGACCGTTTCCTGTCAACACACACCCACACACACACACTACCACTTCCTTGTTCTATAAATAACGATTGGACTGATCGCTTCAGCTTCTACTGTCATCTCCTCACCATCAGTCATCTAGGGTTATGGTTAGTCATCTAGACATTCATCACAGACCTGTCATCTCCTCACCATCAGTCATCTAGGGTTATGGTTAGTCATCTAGACATTCATCACAGACCTGTCATCTCCTCACCATCAGTCATCTAGGGTTATGGTTAGTCATCATGACATTCATCACAGACCTGTCATCTCCTCACCATCAGTCATCTAGGGTTATGGTTAGTCATCTAGACATTCATCACAGACCTGTCATCTCCTCACCATCAGTCATCTAGGGTTATGGTTAGTCATCATGACATTCATCACAGACCTGTCATCTCCTCACCATCAGTCATCTAGGGTTATGGTTAGTCATCTAGACATTCATCACAGACCTGTCATCTCCTCACCATCAGTCATCTAGGGTTATGGTTAGTCATCATGACATTCATCACAGACCCTGTCATCTCCTCACCATCAGTCATCTAGGGTTATGGTTAGTCATCATGACATTCATCACAGACCTGTCATCTCCTCACCATCAGTCATCTAGGGTTATGGTTAGTCATCTAGACATTCATCACAGACCTGTCATCTCCTCACCATCAGTCATCTAGGGTTATGGTTAGTCATCATGACATTCATCACAGACCTGTCATCTCCTCACCATCAGTCATCTAGGGTTATGGTTAGTCATCATGACATTCATCACAGACCTGTCATCTCCTCACCATCAGTCATCTAGGGTTATGGTTAGTCATCTAGACATTCATCACAGACCTGTCATCTCCTCACCATCAGTCATCTAGGGTTATGGTTAGTCATCATGACATTCATCACAGACCTGTCATCTCCTCACCATCAGTCATCTAGGGTTATGGTTAGTCATCTAGACATTCATCACAGACCTGTCATCTCCTCACCATCAGTCATCTAGGGTTATGGTTAGTCATCATGACATTCATCACAGACCTGTCATCTCCTCACCATCAGTCATCTAGGGTTATGGTTAGTCATCATGACATTCATCACAGACCTGTCATCTCCTCACCATCAGTCATCTAGGGTTATGGTTAGTCATCTAGACATTCATCACAGACCTGTCATCTCCTCACCATCAGTCATCTAGGGTTATGGTTAGTCATCATGACATTCATCACAGACCTGTCATCTCCTCACCATCAGTCATCTAGGGTTATGGTTAGTCATCTAGACATTCATCACGCATTTCACACAAGTGGGTTATAGAAAGTAATAGCCTACTGCAATACCCTGAAGTATGTCCCCATTTACTTTCCTATAAGCATTCATATCAGCTTATAACAACCGTATGCCAGCCTGTATAATATCGGAATGCATCTGTAGGCTCGTAAGGCTCTAGCAGACAGACAGAAGGACCTGGAGGAGAAGACTCAGCAGCTATAAGCCTTCATAACACCTTATAACAGCCAAAGAAGTGCTTTGAAGGAGGATCATGTCACCTCCACCTCACCCTAGACCTACTTCAGTTTGCATACTGCCGAACCGGTCCACAGTCGATGCAGTCGCCATCACACTGCACACTGCCCTACCCCATCTGAACAAGAGGAATAACCATGTAAGAATGCTGTTCATCAACTACAGCTCAGCATTCAACACCATAGTGCCCTCCAAGCTCATCATCAAGCTGGAGGCCCTGGGTCTCAACCCCGCCCTGTGCAATTGGGTCCTGGACTTTCTGAAGGGCCGCCCCGGGGTGTAGAAGGTAGGAAACAATCTCCACTTTGTTGACGCTTAACCCTGGGGCCCCACAAGGGTGCATGCTCAGTCCCCTCCTGTACTCCTTGTTCACCCATGACTGCGTGGCCATGCACGCCTCCAACTCAATCATCAAGTTTGCAGATGACACAACAGTAGTGGGCTTGATTACCAACAACGACGAGACAGCCGGAGTGTGGTGTCAGGAAAACAACCTCTCACTCAATGTAAAAAAGAGGACTTCAGGAAACAGCAGAGGAGCAACCCCCTATCCACATCTACAGGACAGTAGTGGAGAAGGTGGAAATGTTTAAGTTCCTCAGCGCACACATCACAGACAAACTGAAATGGTCCACCCACACCGACAGTGTGGCTTGTCATCTAAAACCTTGACAAACTTTTACAGATGCATAATTGAGAGCATCCTGTCAGGCTACATGACCGCCTGGTACGGCAACTGCACCGACCTCAACCGCAAGGCTCTCCAGAGGGAGGTGCGGTCTGCACAACGCATCACCCGGGGGCAAACTACCTGCCCTCCAGGACACCTACACCACCTGATGTCACAGAAAGGCCAAAAAGTTCATCAAGGACAACAACCACCCGAGCCACTGCCTGTGCACCCCGCTATCATCCAGAAGGCGAGGTCAGTACAGGTGCATCAAAGCTGGGACCGAGAGACTGAAAAACAGCTTCTATCTCAAGGCCATCAGACTGATAAACAGCAATCACTAACTCAGAGAGGCTGATGCCTACATAGAGACTCAAATCACTGGCCACTTTAATAAATGGATCACTAGTCATTTTAAACAATGCCACTTTAATAATGTTTACATATCGTACATTACTGTCATCGATTGGGTGCAGAGATGTAGCGGAGTCAGGTGCAGGACACATGTTTTGAGCAAAACAACGGAGTTTACTCAAAAATCAAGGAAAAATTCCAAATAGGAACATACAAACACACTAGTACAATCAACAACCACTAAAGACACCAACACTCACAGACAGAACAGAAATGTATGCCAGAGGGTTAAATAAGGAACATGAATTGGGAATTGAAACCAGGTGTGTGTAATACAGACAAAACAAAACGAAACTGAAACATGGATCGGTGGTGACTAGAAAGCCAGTGACGTCGACCGCCGAACACCACCCGAACAAGGAGAAGGGCCGACTTCGGCGGAAGTTGTGACAATTACTCATCTCATTTGTATATACTGTATCTTATACCATCGTTTGCAACTTGCCTTTCTTTACCTGTCGGTCATCGCTCATCCATATATTTATATGTACATATTCTTATTCCATCCCTTTAGATTTGTGTGTATTAGATAGTTGTTGGGGAATTGTTAGATTACTTGTTAGATATTACTGCACTGTCAGAACTAGAAGCGCAAGCATTTCGCGACACTCACATTAACATCTGCTAACCATGTGTATGTGACCGATAAAAATGTGATTTGATTTGAAGATCTGCATGTATCTCTGTAGGCCCGTAAGGCTCTAGCGGACAGACAGAAGGACTTGGACGTGAAGACCCAGCAGCTGGAGATCAAACTAAGCAACAAGATGGAAGAAGACATCAAGAAGGCTCAGCGGAAATCCACACAAGCAGGTCAGAGCCGGGTCAAGGTCAAACCAAAGGTTATCAAAGGTCACTGTGGGTTTAGCCAGTGGGGTCAAATACTCACATGTTTGTTATAACTCATATTGGTGTCACTTGTATTCTTAAAAAAATGAATATTTAACCTTTATTTAACCAGGTAGGCTAGTTGAGAACAAGTTCTCATTTGCATCGGCGACCTGGCCAAGATAAAGCAAAGCAGTGTGACACAGACAACAACACAGTTACACATGGAATAAACAAACATACAGTCAATAATACAGTATAAAAAGTCTATATACAGTGAGTGCAAATGAGGTAGGATAAGCGAGGTAAGGCAATAAATAAACCAGTTGGCGAAGTAATTACAATATAGCAATCAAACACTGGAATGGTAGATGTGCAGAATATATATATATATACAGTGCCTTGCGAAAGTATTCGGCCCCCTTGAACTTTGCGACCTTTTGCCACATTTCAGGCTTCAAACATAAAGATATAAAACTGTATTTTTTTGTGAAGAATCAACAAGTGGGACACAATCATGAAGTGAAACGACACTTTTTTAACAAATGAAAAACTGAAAAATTGGGCGTGCAAAATTATTCAGCCCCTTTACTTTCAGTGCAGCAAACTCTCTCCAGAAGTTCAGTGAGGATCTCTGAATGATCCAATGTTGACCTAAATGACTAATGATGATAAATACAATCCACCTGTGTATAATCAAGTCTCCGTATAAATGCACCTGCACTGTGATAGTCTCAGAGGTCTGTTAAAAGCGCAGAGAGCATCATGAAGAACAAGGAACACACCAGGCAGGTCCGAGATACTGTTGTGAAGAAGTTTAAAGCCGGATTTGGATGCAAGAAGATTTCCCAAGCTTTAAACATCCCAAGGAGCACTGTGCAAGCGATAATATTGAAATGGAAGGAGTATCAGACCACTGCAAATCTACCAAGACCTGGCCGTCCCTCTAAACTTTCAGCTCATACAAGGAGAAGACTGATCAGAGATGCAGCCAAGAGGCCCATGATCACTCTGGATGAACTGCAGAGATCTACAGCTGAGGTGGGAGACTCTGTCCATAGGACAACAATCAGTTGTATATTGCACAAATCTGGCCTTTATGGAAGAGTGGCAAGAAGAAAGCCATTTCTTAAAGATATCCAGCCACACACAATGGCCATTGCCGAGCCATGGCCGAGCAGCCACACCCAAGCCTAAGATCACCATACGCAATGCCAAGCGTTAGCTGGAGTGGTGTAAAGATTGCCACCATTGGTCTCTGGATCAGTGGAAACACGTTCTCTGGAGTGATGAATCACACTTCACCATCTGGCAGGCTGACGGACTAATCTGGGTTTGGCGGATGCCAGGAGAACGCTACCTGTCCCAATGCATAGTGCCAACTGTAAAGTTTGGTGGGGGAGGAGTAATGGTCTGGGGCTGTTTTTCATGGTTCGGGCCCCTTAGTTCCAGTGAAGGGAAATCTTAATGCAACATCATACAATGATACTTTCTGGCAACAGTTGTGTGGAATGCCCTTTCCTGTTTCAGCATCACAAAGCAAATAGAAATGGTTTGTCGAGATCAGTGTGGAAGAACTACACTGAGCCCTGGCCTCAACCCCATCGAACACCTTTGGGATGAATTGGAACACCGACTGTGAGCCAGACCTAATCGCCCAACATCAGTGCCCGACCTCACTAATGCTCTTGTGCTCTTGTGGCTGAATGGAAGCAAGTCCCCGCAGCAATGTTCCAACATCTAGTGGAAAGCCGTCCCAGAAGAGTGGAGGCTGTTATAGCAGCAAAGGGGGGACCAACTCCATAATAATGCCCATGACTTTGGAATGAGATGTTCGACGAGCAGATGTCCACATACTTTTGATCATGTAGTGTACTTTGTTTTTGGTAAATGTACTTGAAACGATTGCAATGTGTCTCACCAATGTGTCTCAGTTGTTCTGAATATGAGCGTCTGCTAATTGACTTCTAAATGTACATATAAAAGGTTGTTGCTTTTGTAAATTAATATTTGGACTTTGACTCCCCCTGCTGGAGAAGTTATTCTACAACTGTTTCAAGCTTCATAAAACCCGGAGGAAAGAAAAGTGCAGTCAATGTCCAAAGAATAGAAACGTTTGTCTAAACAGTATTTTCTGTCTACCAGGAGACGACCTGATGCGCTGTGTGGACCTTTACAACCAGTCGCAGTCCAAATGGTTTGAGGAGATGGTGACCACAAGCCTGGTAAGACTCTCCTTTTGTATTTCCTCCTTATCACTGATGGTGATGTATGTAGCGTATTGCTTTGGTAGCCTGGGTGCTGGTCTGTTTCTACTTCAGCCATCTTCAGGAACAGTGAGTCTGGCAAACCACAGAAAGGATTCATCTGAATCACGTAATCCAAAAACCCATGTTCCCTTCAATCCTTTCTGTCCTCCAGGAGCTGGAGAGGCTGGAGGTAGAGAGGGTGGAGATGATACAACAGCATCTGTGTCAGTACACCACCTTACGGCATGAGACTGACATGTTTAACCAGAGTGTAAGTTAAGCACCACCTTCTATTACCAGTAGAAAGCACTCAATGCCTTGTTTTTCTGTGTATTTTTCAGAGCTGCACACACACACACACAGACATACACGCACGCACACACGCGCACGCACGCAAACACACACACACACACACACACACACACACACACACACACAGAGGGTAGTGACTGTTTATACACGTGTCCTTGCAGACGATGGAGCCAGTGGACCAGCTGCTACAGAGTGTGGACCCAGCTAGAGACAGAGAGCTCTGGGTTCAGGAGCAGAAGACAGGAGACATCAGGCCTGTGGACATTGAGATATAACACACCTCGTTCCCAGGGTCACACACATGTGGATCCACAAGCCTGGATCTTTACGGGGCTTCAATGTCAACTTTGAGATATTATAGACATCCTGGATGACTCGCTCCACAGCTCCACAGACAAAAGTCTGCTCTTTAGCGAGCGAGCACCACCACCAAGCAGTGTTCATTATGACCTAGAGGATTCTATATGGTAGACACAGTGTTCATTATGACCTAGAGGATTCTATATGGTAGACAGACAGTGTTCATTATGACCTAGAGGATTCTATATGGTAGACAGACAGTGTTCATTATGACCTAGAGGATTCTATATGGTAGACAGACAGTGTTCATTATGACCTAGAGGATTCTATATGGTAGACAGACAGTGTTCATTATGACCTAGAGGATTCTATATGGTAGACACAGTGTTCATTATGACCTAGAGGATTCTATATGGTAGACACAGTGTTCATTATGACCTAGAGGATTCTATATGGTAGACAGACAGTGTTCATTATGACCTAGAGGATTCTATATGGTAGACAGACAGTGTTCATTATGACCTAGAGGATTCTATATGATAGACAGTGTTCATTATGACCTAGAGGATTCTATATGGTAGACAGACAGTGTTCATTATGACCTAGAGGATTCTATATGGTAGACAGACAGTGTTCATTATGACCTAGAGGATTCTATATGGTAGACAGACAGTGTTCATTATGACCTAGAGGATTCTATATGGTAGACAGACAGTGTTCATTATGACCTAGAGGATTCTATATGGCAGACAGTGTTCATTATGACCTAGAGGATTCTATATGGTAGACAGACAGTGTTCATTATGACCTAGAGGATTCTATATGGTAGACAGACCGTGTTCATTATGACCTAGAGGATTATATATGACAGACAGTGTTCATTATGACCTAGAGGATTCTATATGGCAGACAGACAGTGTTCATTATGACCTAGAGGATTCTATATGGCAGACAGACAGTGTTCATTATGACCTAGAGGATTCTATATAGCAGACAGACAGTGTTCATTATGACCTAGAGGATTCTATATGGCAGACAGACAGTGTTCATTATGACCTAGAGGATTCTATATGGAAGACAGACGGTGTTCATTATGACGTAGAGGATTCTATATGGCAGACAGTGTTCATTATGACCTAGAGGATTCTATATGGAAGACAGACGGTGTTCATTATGACGTAGAGGATTCTATATGGCAGACAGACAGTGTTCATTATGACCTAGAGGATTCTATATGGCAGACAGACAGTGTTCATTATGACCTAGAGGATTCTATATGGCAGACAGACAGTGTTCATTATGACCTAGAGGATTCTATATGGCAGACAGACAGTGTTCATTATGACCTAGAGGATTCTATATGGCAGACAGACAGTGTTCATTATGACCTAGAGGATTCTATATGGAAGACAGACAGTGTTCATTATGACCTAGAGGATTCTATATGGAAGACAGACAGTGTTCATTATGACGTAGAGGATTCTATATGGCAGACAGACAGTGTTCATTATGACCTAGAGGATTCTATATGGAAGACAGACAGTGTTCATTATGACCTAGAGGATTCTATATGGATGAGGGAGTGTGATGATATGTATGCTGACCGGCTTGCATTTCTTTATATATTGATTCATCATTAACTGTTCTATATGCTGTGTTAATGGAATGTCTAATTCAACCGTTCTTAAGTACACTGCCTTTTCTGTTCCCAAAACTAGAATATATTAAGAACAGAGTGGACAAAGTTTTGTAGACTTTAATCTTTTCAAAAGTTTGAAAAAAATTGCGCTGTTTAGAAGGAGTGCAAAGGCAAATTGAGTTATTGCACAAGCGCACTTCACAGAGTAGGGCGTTCCGTAACGGATATATGCAGATATATTCTAGAATGTGCTAGTAGGATATTGCTAGGGCGTGCATGGCTCTGCTCACCTCCTTCCTTGTTCTTCCCATTGTGACTAATTTGTTCCCATTGGAAACGACAAGCTGTGGTCTATCTTGGTTTAGTCATGAAAATCTTTGTTAGAATTGTCTGTATAAACACACTCAGTAAATTGTTGACCAACTGAAATACTAACACAGAGGTTAATTAGGAAATTTAACAGCTACTGCTGCTATAATAGAACGTACATCAAATGTATAGATTATATTTGATCTACATGTGAGGTTTTTAAGGTGAATGTTGATGTAAGAAGTATCAGCTGATGTAAGAAGGGCTTTATAAATACATTTGATTTGATTCTGGGTTGTTTTCGACAGATGTGAAGTTTTGAAGAAAGATTGCCCTCAGAACAGATGTGTTACATTTGTGTCAAAGTGGGGTGCAACTCAATGTTAGCAAGGTGTTCCTAATGTTTTGTACACTCAGTGTGTTTGTCTATACTGTATATACACACACAGTGCACATGAGTGCGGGTACAGTTGAAATGAATAATGGACTTCTAGTATAGCGTTGTCTTGTATCTATCCGGTAAGTATTACACATATAAACCTACAGTTCTACTGTCCAATCAGATGCATACATGTTGTATAGAGTGTTCCATTACTTTCTGGTTCTACAACCTTGAAAGTTCCATTCTACATGGACATAACTCCTGAATGTTTGTCGTTAATATTATAAATAAATAGATATACATTTTATTTTACAACTATCTCTGGTAGTTTCTTTCGGCTGTTTTGATACAACAAAATACTGATTTATGATTGATATATTATTATTTTTGGAAGTGTTTGTGGTTCAGGTCAAATATATTGAGGGTACATTGAGATATTTAAGGAATGAATATGGTTTTATTTCTTAAACGCATATTTTCACATTCAAGTCATTTTAATTTTTTGGGCAGTGATATACTGTATATTTTGAATAAAAATATAAAACCCAACATGCAACAATTTCTAAGATTTTACTGAGTTACATTTCACATAAGGAAATCAGTCAATTGAAATAAATACATTTGGCTCTAATCTAGGAATTTCACATGACTGGAAATACAGATATGCATCTGTTGGTTAAAAGTAGATCAGGGGTTGGATCAGAAAACCAGTCAGTATCAGGTGGGACAACCATCTGCCTCGTGCAGCGCGACACATCTACTTCGCATAGAGTTGATCAGGCTGATGATTGTGGCCTGTGGAATGTTGTCCCATTGGAGGCTGAAAATGTCCCAGTTCTTTCATGGCCTGCATACTAACCAGACATGTCACTCATTGAGCATGTTTGGGATGCTCTGGATCCACATGTACAACAAAGTGTTCCATTTCCCGCCAATATCCAACAACTTCACACAGCCATTGAAGAGGAGTGGGACAATATTCAACAGCCTGATCAACTCTATTCGAAGGAGATTTTCTGATCCACGCCCCTACTTTAAAAAAAAGGTATCTGTGACCAACAGATGCATCTCTCTATTCCCAGTCATGTGGAATCCGTAGATTAGGGTCTAATGACTTCACTTGATGTAACGTCGTTCTTCTGTTGAAAGAAGAGAGTCGGACCGAAATGCAGCGTGTTGGTTACTCATGACTTTAATGAATGAAAAACGCGGTACATGAAATAACTGAAACTAAATACAAAAACAACAGAACGGAACGTGAAACTAATTACAGCCTATCTGGTGACTACAACACAGAGACAGGTACAATCACCCACGAAATACAAAGTGAAACTATGGCTCCCTAAATACGGTTCCCAATCAGAGACAACGATAAGCACCTGACTCTGATTGAGAATCGCCTCAGGCAGCCAAGCCTAACAACACCTCTAATCAGCCGCGATCCCAAATAATACAAACCCCAATACGAATACAACATATAAACCCATGTCACACCCTGGCCTACCCAAACATATAACAAAAACACAAAATACAATGACCAAGGCGTGACACTTGAATTGACTGATTTCTCTCTATGAAGTGAAACTCAGTAAAATCTTTGAAATTGTTGCATGTTGCGTTTATATTTTTGTTCAGTGTATCTAGGAGATCTAATAATGCTCAGGAAATATTTTTTGAACACAAAAAAAACTACCTTTCATGAAAAAAAAATGTTTTTTTAACCAGTATCAGTTACCTTCAGATAAGTCCTGTGACACTTGTGGGGGTTGTACAGCAAAACGGAGAACACCATTGTGAGAGTCTCCCCTTTCCATTGAGTGGTCATATTAGTTAGGAGGTCAAACTGTTCAGACGCTACAGACGTTTTCCCCTCAGCCCTCTTCACCTCAGCCCTCTTCCCCTTAGCCCTCTTCCCCTCAGCCCCCTAATTGCATCACAATACCAGGCAGCCATTGTGAGTGTACCCATGAGTTTAACAGTCAGGGTTAGAGGGTTGAGGGGGCTGAGGGGAAGAGGGCTGAGGGGGCTGAGGTGAAGAGGGCTGAGGGGGATGAGGTGAAGAGGGCTGAGGTGAAGAGGGCTGAGGTGAAGAGGGCTGAGGGGGCTGAGGTGAAGAGGGCTGAGGGGGATGAGGGGAAGAGGGTTGAGGGGGCTGAGGGGAAGAGGGCTGAGGTGAAGAGGGCTGAGGTGAAGAGGGCTGAGGGGGCTGAGGGGAAGAGGGCTGAGGTGAAGAGGGCTGAGGTGGAGAGGGCTGAGGGGGCTGAGGTGAAGAGGGCTGAGGGGATGAGGTGAAGAGGGTTGAGGGGGCTGAGGGGAAGAGGGCTGAGGGGGCTGAGGTGAAGAGGGCTGAGGGGGCTGAGGTGAAGAGGGCTGAGGTGAAGAGGGCTGAGGGGGCTGAGGTGAAGAGGGCTGAGGGGGATGAGGTGAAGAGGGTTGAGGGGGCTGAGGGGAAGAGGGCTGAGGTGAAGAGGGCTGAGGTGAAGAGGGCTGAGGGGGCTGAGGGGAAGAGGGCTGAGGTGAAGAGGGCTGAGGTGAAGAGGGCTGAGGGGGCTGAGGGAAGAGGGCTGAGGTGAAGAGGGCTGAGGGGGCTGAGGGGAAGAGGGCTGAGGGGGATGAGGTGAAACCTCTTCACCTCATCCCCCTCAGCCCTCTTCACCTCAGCCCCCTCAGCCCTCTTCACCTCAGCCCTCTTCCCCTCTGCCCCCTCAGCTCTAACCTCTGTGAGAGAGCCAGTTCGATGGCAGTGGAATGATTGATGTTCATCCCTCCTTTAAGTCCCTTGGATGGCTTATTATTGGCAAGGTTGTGTTCTGGCTCAGGGCCACATCTCAGTAAAAGGGGCTATTGTTTGGAAATGGGCTGTGTGTGTCTCAATCCCCCCAGGCTGTGTGTGTCTTAACTCCCCCCCACCCCTGGGCTGTGTGTGTCTCAATCCCCCCCAGGCTGTGTGTGTCTTAATCCCCCCCAGGCTGTGTGTGTCTCAATCCCCCCCTGGGCTGCGTGTGTCTCAATCCCCCTGGGCTGTGTGTGTCTCAATCCCCCCCCTGGGCTGTGTGTGTCTCAATCCCCCCCCGGGCTGTGTGTGTCTCAATCCCCCCCCCAGGCTGTGTTTGTCTCAATCCCCCCCTGGGCTGTGTGTGTCTCAACCCCCCCCAGGCTGTGTGTGTCTCAATCCCCCCCTGGGCTGTGTGTGTCTCTGTCATGCTCCAGCATGATCATAGCAGCAGGTCTGGAGGTGCATGACGCACCTTTATGGAATCTGATTTGTTGTGGGTTGTTACCATGGTTACATTATGCCTTGTACTGTACAACCACCCAGTACATTCTTCAAATGAATTATAACTCTGGCAGAGAAGGGCCATTGTGACACTGGGGGTACTATTTGGCATGACAGGCCCTTTCATTTCAGTGTCATCATCGCATCTACACGTATCATCCCGAGCCACATCAGTTAGGCTCATTGGAATGAACATTCCACATTACCATGGAAACTAATTGCATCACAATACCAGGCAGCCATTGTGAGTGTACCCATGAGTTTAACAGTCAGGGTTAGAGGTTCCAAGTCTGTTCTATTCCTATTCTACGGTATACATACATCTACTTTCTTATCCTGTGCAGAATAACAAGAGATCAGAGATGACAGAGACCGATAGAGAGGAGGGTAGATAATGGTGCTTGCTGTACATGCATAAGGATCTTATACAAGTCACACAATCTATAGTTTTTAAAATGGAGAATGAAGAGAGCCTCTCCAAGTCGATGTGAGACAATCCACAATATTGTCTGCCCCGAATTAATACTCTACAAGTGTTTTCCACAAGCCAGCCAAATAGAAAAAGTAGCCAGGCTCCCTCGGACTGGGGCTGGGGGGAGGGTTTACTGTGTTAAGATTATTTTGGCCGAACAACCTCTATTTTGGTTGCCTCTGGTACATCCTAATGCTAGATTGTATTTTCAACCAGCAATTATCATGAACTACACTACAGGACCAAAAGTAAGCAGACATCTGCTATCCCCCTTTGCTGCTATAACAGCCTCTACTCTTCTGGGCTTGTGTGTGGCTGCTCTGCCATGGACACCCATTTCATGAAGCTCCCAAAGAACAGTTTGGAACTGGATAGTGAGTATTGCAACCGAGAACTGACAATTTTTTGCAGCTGAGCCGTTGTTGCTCCTAGACGTTTCCACTTCACAATAACAGCACTTACAGTTGACCGGAGCAGCTCTAGCAGGGCAACATTTTTACTAACTGACTTGTTGGAAATGTAGCAGCCTATGACGGTGCCACGTTGAAAGTCACTGAGCTCTTCAGTAAAAGTGATTCTACTGCCAATGTTTGTCTATGGAGATTGCATGGCTGTGTGGTCGATTTTATACACCTTGTGGCTGAAATAGCCGAATCCACTAATTTGAAGAGGTGTCCACATACTTTTGTATATATAGTCTAACACTGATTTTTAAATATCGCACTTTTACAGTGTTAATTTCATCAGCTGTTCTACAATAAGATACAAAAAAACAGGCAAAAAATATTTTGACTACACTGGGCCT
>NW_026283561.1:0-4723 GCF_023373465.1 Oncorhynchus keta
TGAATACATGTCACTGGAAGTATTCAGTGTGTAAATACATGTCACTGGAAGTATTCAGTGTGAATACATGTCACTGGAAGTATTCAGTGTGAGAATACATGTCACTGGAAGTATTCAGTGTGTGAATACATGTCACTGGAAGTACTCAGTGTGTGAATACATGTCACTGGAAGTATTCAGTGTGTAAATACATGTCACTGGAAGTATTCAGTGTGTGAATACATGTCACTGGAAGTACTCAGTGTGTGAATACATGTCACTGGAAGTATTCAGTGTGTAAATACATGTCACTGGAAGTATTCAGTGTGTAAATACATGTCACTGGAAGTATTCAGTGTGTAAATACATGTCACTGGAAGTATTCAGTGTGTAAATACATGTCACTGGAAGCTATTCAGTGTGTAAATACATGTCACTGGGAGTATTCAGTGTGTGAATACATGTCACTGGAAGTATTCAGTGTGTGCATACATGTCACTGGAAGTATTCAGTGTGTAAATACATGTCACTGGAAGTATTCAGTGTGTGAATACATGTCACTGGAAGTATTACGTGTGAATATGTCACTGGAAGTATTCAGTGTGTGAATACATGTCACTGGAAGTATTCAGTTTGAATACATGTCACTGGAAGTATTCAGTGTGTGAATACATGTCACTGGAAGTATTCAGTGTGTAAATACATGTCACTGGAAGTATTCACGTGTGAATACATGTCACTGGAAGTATTCAGTGTGTGAATACATGTCACTGGAAGTATTCAGTGTGAATACATGTCACTGGAAGTATTCAGTGTGTGAATACATGTCACTGGAAGTATTCAGTGTGTGAATACATGTCACTGTAAGTATTACGTGTGAATACATGTCACTGGAAGTATTCAGTGTGAATACATGTCACTGGAAGTATTCCGTGTGTGAATACATGTCACTGGAAGTATTCAGTGTGTGAATACATGTCACTGGAAGTATTCCGTGCATTACAGTGACCACATGATAGATATTCTAATATGGCATATATTTATTTTAATGTTTACACCTCTCTCTCCTCTCCTCTCCTCTCTCCCCTCCAGGTGTATGAGCATGTTGATGGCAGTAAGAGTCTGAAGTTGGGAGACTTTGGTCTGGCCCACCAGTAGTAGACGGACCTCTCTACACAGTCTGTGGGACACCCACATATGGCACCAGAGATCATCGCAGAGACAGGGTATGTGTGTGTCTCTGAACCCCCACTACGCTCTCTCCCTCTTCCACCTCCCTCTCTCTCTCTCTCTCCTCCTCACTCCACCTCTTTCTCTCTCTCTCTCTCCTCTCTCTCTCCCTCTTCCACCTCTCTCTCTCTCTCTCAGTCTCTCTCCCTCCCTCCTCCAACTCTCTCTATCTCTTCCACCTCCCTCTCTCTCTCCCTCTCCCTCCCTCTTTTTCTCTCTGTCTCTCTCTCTCTCTCCCTTCCCCTGTCTCTCTCTCTCCCTCGCTCTTTCTCTCTGACCTGTGTATTCTCTCTCTCTCTTTGTGTTCTAGGTATGGCCTTAAGGTAGATATCTGGGCAGGAGTCATCGCTACATCTTGTTGTGTGGCTTCCTCCTTCCGCGGGTAAGATCAATTGAATCCTGACTGCACAGTTATGGTGAATTAGACAAACAACTGTCCCGCTGTATACGCAATCCCTTTCCAATCTGACATGGTAATACTGATAACAACAAAAAAAATGTCTTCATTTGATGAATCAACGTCTGGAGTGGAATCCAGAGCTTCAGCGATTGGTGCCGTACCCAGCCATGTGGTTGAAGGAGGTAGAGGTTGAATCTCTGAGCCCAGAAAGGCTATCGGCATGCCAACAACATCATATGGAACCAGGCTAATATTTATTTTTAGTTTCAGAGTTCCGATACATGGTGGGGTTGCGTAGCAACAGCGCTAATGCTAGCTAACACCAGTCAGATGAGTGGAAAGCTACTGTAACAGTATACTTTTAAACCGTCCCCTCGCCCCATACCCGAGGCGCCAACCAGGGACTCTCTGCACACAACAACAGTCACCCTCGAGCATCGTTACCCATCGCTCCACAAAGCCCGTTCCTTGCAGACATAACTACTACTTCAAGGTCTCAGAGCAAATGACGTAACCGATTGAAACGCTATTTAGCGCATACCGCTAACTAAGCTAGCCGTTTCACATCCGTTACACCAGCACCACCGCTAATCAAGCTAGCCGTTTCAAATCGTTACATCAGCACCACCGCTAACTAAACTAGCCGTTTCACATCCGTTATACCAGCACCGCTAACTAAGCTAGTTCACATCCGTTACACTACAAACAACGGAACCTATATCTGTTTATATCTTTATAGGTTTTTCACATGACTGAAGTCATCTGTGTAAAACCATGGGCCTTGACACTTTGCGTGTCAGGTATATAAGATAGCGAATGTCCTATCCAACTGACGTTGTTAGTTGACAGTAACGGTCGCTAGCTACAAGCTAACAAGTCTGTAATGTTAACTGTATGGACGGAACCGGTACAATTCAATGATGACAATATACAGTAACCAGTCAAAGGTTTGGACACAGCTACTCATTCAAGGTTTCTCTTTATTTTTGCTATTTTTTACATTGTAGAATAATAGTGAAGACATCAAAACTATGAAATAATATACCAGACCTCTGGCCTTATTGATTCAATATACAGACCTCCTCATGGCCTTATTGATTAAATATACCAGACCTCCTCTGGCCTTATTGATTAAATATACCAGACCTCCTCTGGCCTTATTGATTAAATATACCAGACCTCCTCTGGCCTTATTGATTAATATGCCAGATCTCCTCTGGCCTTATTGATTAAATATACCAGACCTCCTCTGGCCTTATTGTTCTAAATATACCAGATCTCCTCTGGCCTTATTGATTAAATATCCCCAGACCTCTCTGGCCTTATTGATTAAGCTATCCAGACCTCCTCTGGCCTTATTGATTAAATATACCAGACCTCCTCTGGCCTTATTGATTAAATATACCAGATCTCCTCTGGCCTAATTGATTAAATATACCAGACCTCCTCTGGCCTTATTGATTAAATATACCAGACCTCCTCTGGCCTTATTGATTTAAATATACCAGACCTCCTCTGGCCTTATTGATTAAATATACCAGACCTCCTCTGGCCTTATTGATTAAATATACCAGACCTCCTCTGGCCTTATTGATTAAATATACCAGACCTCCTCTGGCCTTATTGATTAAATATCCCAGACCTCCTCTGGCCTTATTGATTAAATATACCAGACCTCCTCTGGCCTTATTGATTAAATATCCCAGACCTCCTCTGGCCTTATTGATTAAATATACCAGACCTCCTCTGGCCTTATTGATTAAATATACCAGACCTCCTCTGGCCTTATTGATTAAATATACCAGACCTCCTCTGGCCTTATTGATTAAATATACCAGACCTCCTCTGGCCTTATTGATTAAATATACCAGACCTCCTCTGGCCTTATTGATTAAATATACCAGACCTCCTCTGGCCTTATTGATTAAATATACCTGAGGTCCTCTGGCCTTATTGATTAAATATACCAGACCTCCTCTGGCCTTATTGATTAAATATACCAGACCTCCTCTGACCTTATTGATTAAATATACCAGACCTCCTCTGGCCTTATTGATTAAATATACCAGACATCCTCTGGACTTATTGATTAAATATCCCAGACCTCCTCTGACCTTATTGATTAAATATACCAGACCTCCTCTGGCCTTATTGATTAAATATACCAGACATCCTCTGGACTTATTGATTAAATATACCAGACCTCCTCTGGCCTAATTGATTAAATATACCAGACCTCCTCTGGCCTTATTGATTAAATATACCAGACCTCCTCTGGCCTTATTGATTAAATATACCAGATCTCCTCTGGCCTTATTGATTAAATATACCAGACCTCCTCTGGCCTTATTGATTAAATATACCAGACCTCCTCTGGCCTTATTGAATAAATATACCAGACCTCCTCTGGCGTTATTGATTAAATATACCAGACCTCCTCTGGCCTTATTGATTAAATATACCAGACCTCCTCTGGCCTTATTGATTAAATATACCAGACCTCCTCTGGCCTTATTGATTAAATATACCAGACCTCCTCTGGCCTTATTGCTTAAATATACCAGACCTCCTCTGGCCTTATTGATTAAATATACCACCCCCTCTGGCCTTATTGATTAAATATGCCCAGACACCTCTAGCCCTTATTGATTAATTCTAAGATATTGTATATTTAATGTTTTGATGTGTTTCTCTATGCTGTGTATAGGAGCAGTGATGACCAGGAGTTGTTGTTTGACCAGATCCTAATGAGGCAGCTGGAGTTCCCTCTCCTTTACTGGGACAATGTGTCAGAGACTGCCAAGGAGCTGATCAGGTCCATGCTGCAGGTGGAGGTGGATCAGAGATACACAGCAGTACAGGTGTTGGAGCACCCTTGGGTCAAGGTGAGTAGAACCTCTCCCCTTATACTCTACCGTACTATAGCATTGATTCACCATCTTGGTCCTTGGGGACGATAAGGGCTAGCACGTGTTTGTCTTTGTCCGTGTCCAGACGATGGCACGTCAGCTCTGCTTCTCTGATCATAAGCAGTATTTAGTTGTCTTGCGTGTTTTTCATACAAGCATTTCACTACAACCCGCAATAATATATGTGTGTGACCAATCACATCTG
>NW_026283562.1:0-5778 GCF_023373465.1 Oncorhynchus keta
TCTGTCTCTCCTTCTCTATATGTCTGTCTCTCCTTCTCTATATGTCTGTCTCTCCTTCTCTATATGTCTGTCTGTCTCTCCTTCTCTATATGTCTGTCTGTCTCTCCTTCTCTATATGTCTGTCTGTCTCTCCTTCTCTATATGTCTGTCTGTCTCTCCTTCTCTATATGTCTGTCTGTCTCTCCTTCTCTATATGTCTGTCTGTCTCTCCTTCTCTATATGTCTGTCTGTCTCTCCTTCTCTATATGTCTGTCTGTCTCTCCTTCTCTATATGTCTGTCTGTCTCTCCTTCTCTATATGTCTGTCTGTCTCTCCTTCTCTATATGTCTGTCTGTCTCTCCTTCTCCTATATGTCTGTCTGTCTCTCCTTCTCTCTATATGTCTGTCTGTCTCTCCTTCTCTATATGTCTGTCTGTCTCTCCTTCTCTATATGTCTGTCTGTCTCTCCTTCTCTATATGTCTGTCTGTCTCTCCTTCTCTATATGTCTGTCTGTCTCTCCTTCTCTATATGTCTGTCTGTCTCTCCTTCTCTATATGTCTGTCTGTCTCTCCTTCTCTATATGTCTCTGTCTCTCCTTCTCTATATGTCTGTCTGTCTCTCCTTCTCTATATGTCTGTCTGTCTGTCTGTCTGTCTGTCTGTCTGTCTGTCTGTCTGTCTGTCTGTCTGTCTGTCTGTCTGTCTGTCTGTCTGTCTGTCTGTCTGTCTGTCTGTCTGTCTGTCTGTCTGTCTGTCTGTCTGTCTGTCTGTCTGTCTGTCTGTCTGTCTGTCTGTCTGTCTGTCTGTCTGTCTGTCTGTCTGTCTGTCTGTCTGTCTGTCTGTCTGTCTGTCTGTCTGTCTGTCTGTCTGTCTGTCTGTCTGTCTGTCTCATCTCTTTTCTCTCTATCTTTCTGTCTGTGTCCCAAACAGTTGGATTTCTGCCAAGACTGAATACCTGTTTAACAGAATAATTAGTGTCTCTCTGCAGGTGTACACTAGAAAACAAGCATTTTATTGTGCTCTCTCTCTCTCTCCCTTCCCTCTTTCCTTCTCTCCCTTCCCTCTTTCCTTCTCTCGATCTCTCTCCCATCCCTCCCATCCATCTATGTTTCCCTCCCTCCATCCATCACTAACTGACTTTTCTCTCTCTCTCCCCACTCCACCCTTCCCTCTTTCCTTCTCCCCCCCCTCTCCCAATGTTATGTCCTGTTCTGTACTCTCACTCACAGTAACATAATGGAGATGAAGACTCTAAAGTCCAGAGAGAGAGTTACAGTAGAGGACTGTCAGTGAACACTCTCTCTCTCTCTCTCTCTCTCTCTCTCACTCACTCACTCACTCACTCACTCACTCACTCACTCACTCACTCACTCACTCACTCACTCACTCACTCACTCACTCACTCACTCACTCACTCACTCACTCACTCACTCACTCACTCACTCACTCACTCACTCACTCACTCACACACTCACACACTCACACACACACTTGGGCACACACACTGCCGTTTAAGCTCTCGAATGGCCAGCTTTTAAATGTAGACATTGGCTTAATGATGATCCATAGAACTAATCGTCAGTTCCTTTCTTCAAAAAGTGAAAGATGGTTTAAATATGAAGATGGTTTGAATGACGAAATTGGAAGATGGATAGATAATGAGAGATGGAGAGAGATGGACCAATGCAAGAGGCCGGAGAGAGAGAATGGAATTAGATAATGAGAAGATGGAGAGAACAAATAATGAGAGATGGAAGAGATGGACCCCGAATAATGAAGATGGAGAGAGATGGACCTAGATAATGAGAGATGGAGAGATGGACTTGAGATAATGAGAGATATGGAAAGATGGATGATATGTGAGAGATGGAGAGAAGTTAGATAATGAGAGAGATGGAGAGATGGACCCAGATAATGAGATGGAGAGAGATGGATCCAGATAATGAGAGATGGAGAGAGATGGACCTAGATAATGAGAGATGGAGAGAGAATGGACCCAGATAATGAGAGATGGAGAGAGATGGACCCAGATAATGAGAGATGGAGAGAGAGATGGACCCAGATAATGAGAGATGGAGAGAGAGATGGACCCAGATAATGAGAGATGGAGAGAGATGGACCCAGATAATGAGAGATGGAGAGAGATGGACCCAGATAATGAGAGATGGAGAGAGAGATGGACCCAGATAATGAGAGATGGAGAGATGGACCCAGATAATGAGAGATGGAGAGAGATGGACCCAGATAATGAGAGATGGAGAGATGGACCCAGATAATGAGAGATGGAAGATGGACCCAGATAATGAGAGATGGAGGATGGACCTAGATGAGGAGGGAGATGGACCCAGATAATGAGAGATGGAGAGAGATGGACCTAGATAATGAGAGATGGAGGAGATGGACCCAGGAGAGATGGAGAGAGAGATGGACCCAGATAATGAGAGATGGAGAGATGGAGGAGATGGACCCAGATAATGAGAGATGGAGGAGATGGACCCAGATAATGAGAGATGGAGGAGGCGGACCCAGATAATGAGAGATGGAGAGAGATGGACCCAGATAATGAGAGATGGAGAGAGACGGACCCAGATAATGAGAGATGGAGAGAGATGGACCCAGATAATGAGAGATGGAGAGAGATGGACCCAGATAATGAGAGATGGAGAGAGATGGACCCAGATAATGAGAGATGGAGAGAGATGGACCCAGATAATGAAAGAGATGGAGGGAGATGGACCCAGATAATGAGAGATGGAGAAGACGGACCAGATAATGAGAGATGGAGAGAGATGGACCCAGATAATGAGAGATGGAGATGGAGAGAGATGGACCCAGATAATGAGAGATGGAGAGAGAGATGGACCCAGATAATGAGAGATGGAGAGAGAGATGGACCCAGATAATGAGAGATGGAGGGAGATGGAGGGAGATGGACCCATATAATGAGAGATGGAGAGAGACGGAGGGAGATGGAGAGAGAGATGGACCCAGATAATGAGAGATGGAGAGAGACGGAGGGAGATGGAGAGAGAGAGATGGACCCAGATAATGAGAGATGGAGAGAGATGGAGGGAGATGGACCCAGATAATGAGAGATGGAGAGAGAGATGGACCCAGATAATGAGAGATGGAGGGAGATGGAGGGAGATGGAGAGAGACGGAGAGAGATGGAGGGAGACGGAGGGAGATATGGAGAGAGACGGAGGGAGATGGAGAGAGAGATGGACCCAGATAATGAGAGATGGAGAGAGACGGAGGGAGATGGAGGGAGATGGAGGGAGATGGAGAGAGACGGAGAGAGATGGAGGGAGATGGAGGGAGACGGAGGGAATGGGCGGGAGAGAGACGGAGGGAGATGGAGGAGATGGAGAGAGACGGAGGGAGATGGAGGAGATATGGAGAGAGACGGAGAGAGATGGAGAGAGACGGAGGAGATATGACGAGAGATGGAGGGAGATGGAGAGAGATGGAGGGAGATGGACCTAGATAATGAGAGATGGTGAGAGACGGAGGAGATGGAGAGAGAGAGAGATGGAAGATGGACAGATAATGAGAGATGGAGGGAGACGGAGGGAGATGGAGAGAGATGGAGAGAGAGAGATGAGAGAGAGAGATGGACCAGATAATGAGAGATGGTGAGAGACGGAGGGAGATGGAGAGAGATGGACCCAGATAATGAGAGACGGAGGGAGACGGAGGGAGATGGAGAGAGAGATGGGAGAGAGAGATGGACCCAGATAAATGAGAGATGGAGGGAGACGAGGGAGATGGAAGAGAGATGGAGAGAGATGGACCCAGATAATAGAGACGGAGGGGAGACGGAGGAGATGGAGAAGATGGAGAGAGAGAGATGGACCCAGATAATGAGAGATGGAGGGAGAGAGATGGACCCAGATAATGAGAGAGATGGAGGGAGAGAGATGGACCCAGATAATGAGAGATGGAGGGAGATGGAGGGAGATGGACCCAGATAATGAGAGAGATGGAGGGAGACGGAGGGAGATGAGAGAGATGGAGAGAGACAGAGGGAGATGGAGACGGAGGGGAGATGGAGGGAGATGGAGAGAGATGGAGGGAGATGGACCCAGATAATGAGAGATGGAGGGAGATGGAGGAGATGGACAGATAATGAGAGATGGAGGGAGACGGAGGGAGATGAGAGAGATGGAGAGAGAGAGAGATGGAGAGAAATGGAGCCAGATAATGAGTGATGGAGAGAGAGATGAGAGATGGAGATGGAAGGGAGAGAGAGATGGAGATGGAGAGAGAGAAGAGAATGAGTCGGAGGAGAGAGATGGAGTCGGAGGAGAGATGGTGGGAGATAGAGATGATCACAGGCATTAGGATGGGGCTAAATTAGTTGTAGCCTCTCTCTCTCTGTCCTCCTCCCTCTCTCTCCCTCCCCTCCTCCCTCCATCTCCCCCACTCTCTCCCTCCCTCCCACCCCCTCTCTCCCTCCCTCCATCTCCCCCAATTCCCTTCTCTCTTCTCTCTCCTCTCTCTGTCCTCCTCTCCTGCCCTGTCCTCTCCTCTCTCTCTCTCTGTCCTCTCCTCTCTCTCTCTCTCTCTCTGTCCCTCTCCTCTCTCTCTCTCTGTCCCTCTCCTCTCTCTCTCTGTCCTCCCTCTCCTCTCTCTTTCTCTGTCCTCTCTCCTCTCTCTCAGTCCTCTCCTCCTCTCTCTCTCCCTGTCCTCTCCTCTCTCTCTCTCTCTCTCTCCTCTCTCTCTCTCTCCCTCCCCCCATCTCCCCCACTCTCTGATCGCACCCAGCAAATATATATATCTCCTCCTCCATCTCCTCACTCTCTCGCTCTGTCCTCCTCCTCTCTCCTCCTCCTCCATCTCCCCATATGTCCCTCCTCCACCCCCCTCTCCCTCCCCTCCATCTCCCTCACTCTCTCTTCTCTGTCCTCTCTCCTCTCTTTTCTCTCTCTCTGTCCTCCTCTCCTCTCTCTCTCTGTCCTCTCCTCTCTCTCTCTCTGTCCTCTCCTCTCTCTCCCTGTCCTCCTCTCCTCTCTCCCTCTCTGTCCTCTTCTCCTCTCTCTCTCTGTCCTCTCCTCTCTCTCTGTACTCTCCTCTCTCTCTGTCCTCTCTCTCTCTCTCTCTCTCTCTCTCTCTCTCTCTCTCTCTCCTCCTCTCTCTCTGTCCTCCCTCTCCTCTCTCTCTCTGTCCTCCTCTCTCTCTCTCTCTCTCTCTCTGTCCTCCTCTCCTCTCTCTCTCTCCTGCCTCTCTCCTCTCTCTCTCTCTCTCTGTCTCTCTCCTCCTCTCTCTCTCTCTGTCCCCTCCTCTCTCTCTCTCTCTCTCTCTCCTCTCTCTCTCTCTCTCTCTCTCTCTCTCTCTCTCTCTCTCTCTCTCTCTAGCTCCTCTCCTCTCTCTCTCTCTCTCTGTCCTCTCCTCCTCTCTCTCTATCTCTGTCCTCACCTCTCTCTCTCTCCTCTCTCTCTCTCTCTCTCTCCTCTCCCCTCTCTCTCTCTCTCTCTCTCTCTCTCTCTCTCTCTCTCTCTCTCTCTCTTCTCTCTCTGTCCTCTCTCTCTCTCTCTCTCTCTCTCTCTCTCTCTCTCTCTCTCTCTCTCTCTCTCTAACTCTGTCCTCTCCTCTCTCTCTCTCTCTCTCTCCCTCCTCTCTCTCTCTCCTCTCCCCCTCTCTGTCCCTCCTCTCTCTCTCTCTCTCTCTCTGTCCTCCCCTCCACTCTCTCTCTCTCCTCTCTCTCTCTCTCTCTCTCTCTCTCTCCCTCTCTCTCTCTCTCTCTCTCTCTCTCTCTGTCCTCTCCCTCTCCCTCTCCTCTCTCTCTGTCCTCTCCTC
>NW_026283563.1:0-2091 GCF_023373465.1 Oncorhynchus keta
GCCTCCCGCCTGTCCGGCGCCACTGCCGGAGCCCCCGCCTGTCCGGCGCGCTGCCGAGCCTTCCGCCTGTCCGGCGCAGGGCTGCTGAGCGCCCCGCCTGTCCGGCGCCGCTGCCTCTGTAGCAGCTCCACGCACCAGGCTGCTCTCTGTCTCCTCTCTGCAGGTGCTCCCGCCTGTCCGGCGCTCGCTGCCGGAGCCTCCCGCCTGTCCGGCGCCGCTGCCGGGAGCCTCCGCCTGTCCTGGGCGCCGCTGCCGGAGCCTTCCCGCCTGTCCGCGAGCCTTCCCGCCTGTCCGCGCCGCTGCCGGAGCCTCCGCCTGTCCGGCGCCGCTGCCGGAGCCTCCCGCCTGTCCGGCGCCGCTGCCGGAGCCTCCCGCCTGTCCGGCGCTGCTGCTGGAAGCCTCCGCTTGTCCGGCGCTGCTGCCGGAGTCGTCTCGCTTGTCCGGCGCCGCTGCTGGAGCGCCCCGCCTGTCTGGCGCCGCTGCCGGAGCGTCTCGCCTGTCTGGCGCCGCTGCCGGAGCGTCCCTCCTGTCCGGCGCCGCTGCCGGAGCCTCCCGCCTGTCCGCGCGCCGCCGCTGGAGCCGTCCCGCCTGTCTGCGCGCCGCTGCCGGAGCCCCTCAGCCCGGAGGCGCCAGAGCCCCTCAGCCCAGAGGCTGCCAGAGCGCCCCTCAGCCCAGAGCCGCGCCAGAGCCCCTCAGCCCAGAGGCGCCAGAGCCCTCAGCCCAGAGGCGCCAGAGCCCCTCAGCCCAGAGGCGCCAGAGCCCTCAGCCCAGAGGCGCCAGAGCCCCTGTCCCTCTGTCCAGAGCCCTGTCCCTCTGTCCAGAGCCCCTGTCCCTCTGTCCAGAGCCCCTGCCCCTCTGTCCCGAGCTGCCCCTCTGTCCAGTGGGGTCATTGAGAGGGGTTGCCATGGTGAGAAAGCCACGGAGGCGGAAAATAAGGCGGACAAAGACAAGGGTGAAGTGGGGTCCGCGTCCCGCGCCAGAACCGCCACCGCGGACAGACGCCCACCCAGACCCTCCCCTATAGGTCAAGGTTTTGCGGCCGGAGTCCGCACCTTTGGGGGTACTGTCACGTTCTGACCTTTATTTTCTGTGTTTTGTGTTTAGTTAGTATGGTCAGGGCGTGAGTTGGGTGGGCAGTCTATGTTTGTTTGTCTAGGTTTTGGGAATTTCTATGTTTCGGCCTAGTATGGTTCTCAATCAGAGGCAGGTGTCATTAGTTGTCTCTGATTGAGAATCATACTTAGGTGGCCTGGGTTTCACTGTGTGTTTGTGGGTGATTGTTTCCTGTCTCTGTGTGTGCACCAGATAGGACTGTAATTTGAGTTTTCACATTTTTTGTTTTGTTAGTTTGTTCATGTGTACCGTAAAGCATTAAAGAAGTACCATGGAAAATTACCACGCCGCGTATTGGTCCTCTGATCCGTTTCGCCTCTCCTCTTCGGAAGAAGAGGAGGAAACTCGTTACAGTAAAGGTGGTTTTATCCTCTACCAACCAAACAACCAGCTAAATGTAAAGGTGGTTCTATCCTCTACCAACCAACCAGATAAATGTAAAGGTGGTTTTATCCTCTACCAACCAAACAACCAGCTAAATGTAAAGGTGGTTTTATCCTCTACCAAACAACCAGCTAAATGTAAAGGTGGTTTTATCCTCTACCAACCAAACATCCAGCTAAATGTAAAGGTGGTTTTATCCTCTACCAACCAACCAGCTAAATGTAAGGTGGTTTTATCCTCTACCAACCAACCAGCTAAATGTAAAGGTGGTTTTATCCTCTACCAACCAACCAACTAAATGTAAAGGTGGTTTTATCCTCTACCAAACAACCAGCTAAAATGTAAAGGTGGTTTTATCCTCTACCACCAACCAACCAGACTAAATGTAAAGGTGGTTTTATCCTCTACCAAACAACCAACTAAATGTAAAGGTGGTTTTTATCCTCTACCAACCAACCAGACTAAATGTAAAGGTGGTTTTATCCTCTACCAACACAACCAGCTAAATGTAAAGGTGGTTTTATCCTCTACCAACACAACCAGATAAATGTAAAGGTGGTTTTATCCTCTACCAACCAACCAACCAGCTAAATG
>NW_026283564.1:0-7322 GCF_023373465.1 Oncorhynchus keta
CCATTCCTCTGGATGTATGACTCTATAGAAGCTTCTGGGTAGAACCATGACCATTCCTCTGGATGTATGACTATAGCAGCTGCTCTGGGTAGAACCATGACCATTTCCTCTGGATGTATGACTATAGCAGCTGCTCTGGGTAGAACCATGACCATTTCCTCTGGATGTATGACTCTATAGCAGCTGCTCTGGGTAGAACCATGACCATTCCTCTGGATGTATGACTATAGCAGCTGCTCTGGGTAGAACCATGACCATTCCTCTGGATGTATGACTCTATAGCAGCTGCTCTGGGTAGAACCATGACCATTTCCTCTGGATGTATGACTATAGCAGCTGCTCTGGGTAGAACCATGACCATTTCCTCTGGATGTATGACTCTATAGCAGCTGCTCTGGGTAGAACCATGACCATTCCTCTGGATGTATGACTATAGCAGCTGCTCTGGGTAGAACCATGACCATTCCTCTGGATGTATGACTCTATAGCAGCTGCTCTGGGTAGAACCATGACCATTTCCTCTTGATGTATGTATCTATAGCAGCTCCCTCTGGGCAGAACCATGACCATTCCTCTGGATGTATGACTATAGCAGCTGCTCTGGGTAGAACCATGACCATTCTCTGGATGTATGCCTCACATAGCAGCTGCTCTGTAGAACCATGACCATTCCTCTGGATGTATGACTCTATAGCAGCTCCTCTGCAGAACCATGACCATTCCTCTGGATGTATGACTATAGCAGCTGCTCGGGGTAGAACCATGACCATTCCTCTGGATGTATGACTTCTATAGCAGCTGCTCTGCAGAACCATGACCATTTCCTCTGGATGTATGATCATAGCAGCTGCTCTGGGTAGAACCATGACCATTCCTCTGGATGTATGACTCTATAGCAGCTGCTCTGGGTAGAACCATGACCATTTCCTCTGGATGTATGACCATAGCAGCTCCTCTGGGCAGAACCAGACCATTCCTCTGATGTATGACTATAGCAGCTGCTCTGGGTAGAACCATGACCATTTCCTCTGGATGTATGACTATAGCAGCTGCTCTGCAGAACCATGACCATTTCCTGGGATGTATGACTCTATAGCAGCTCTCTGGGTAGAACCATGACCATTCCTCTGATGTATGACTATAGCAGCTGCCTGGGTAGAACCAGGACCATTTCCTCTGGATGTATGACTATAGCAGCTGCTCTGGGCAGAACCATGACCATTCCTCTGGATGTATGACTATAGCAGCTGCTCTGGGTAGAACCATGACCATTCTCTGATGTATGACTATAGCAGCTGCTCTGGGTAGAACCATGACCATTCCTCTGATGTATGACTATAGCAGCTGCCCTGGGTAGAACCATGACCATTCTCTGGATGTATGACTCTATAGCAGCTGCTCTGGGTGAACCATGATGTCCTCTTGCCGTGTCTGAATCCTGGCTCAGGAAGGCCACCAAAATTCAGAGATTTCCATACCCAACTATAACATCTTCCGTCAAGATAGAACTGCCAAAGGGGCGGAGTCGCAGTCTACTGCAGAGATAGCCTGCAAAGTAATGTCATACTTTCCAGGTCCATACCCAAACAGTTTGAACTACTAATTTTGAAAATTACTCTCTCCAGAAACAAATCTATCACTGTTGCCGCCTGCTACCGACCCCGTCAGCTCCCAGCTGCGCCCTGGACACCATTTGTGAATTGATCGCCCCCATCTAGCTTCAGAGTTTGTTCTGTTAGGTGACCTAAACTGGGATATGCTTAACACCCCGGCAGTCCTACAATCTAAGCTAGATGCCCTCAATCTCACTCAAATCATCAAGGAACCCACCAGGTACAACCCTAACTCTGTAAACAAGGGCACCCTCATAGACGCCATCCTGACCAACTGGCCCTCCAAATATACCTCCGCTGTCTTCAACCAGGATCTCAGCGATCACTGCCTTCATCGCCTGTATCCGCCACGGAGCCGCAGTCAAACGACCACCCTCATCACTGTCAAACGCTCCCTAAAACACTTTCTGTGAGCAGGCCTTTCTAATCGACCTTGGCCCGTGTATCCTGGAAGGACATTGACCTCATCCCGTCAGTTGAGGATGCCTGGTCATTCTTTATAAAAGTAACTTCCTACCATTTTAGATAAGCATGCTCCGTTCAAAAAATGCAGAACCAAGAACAGATACAGCCCTTGGTTCACTCCAGACCTGACTGCCCTCGACCAGCACAAAAACATCCTGTGGCGGACTGCAATAGCATCGAATAGCCCCCGTGATATGCAACTGTTCAGGAAGTCAGGAACCAATACACGCAGTCAGTCAGGAAAGCTAAGGCCAGCTTCTTCAGGCAGAAGTTTGCATCCTGTAGCTCCAACTCCAAAAGTTCTGGGACACTGTGAAGTCCATGGAGAACAAGAGCACCTCCTCCCAGCTGCCCACTGCACTGAGGCTAGGAAACACGGTCTCCACCGATAAATCCATGATTATCGAAAACTTCAATAAGCACTTCTCAACGGCTGGCCATGCCTTCCGCCTGGCTACTCCAACCTCGGCCAACAGCTCCACCCCCCGCAGTTCCTCACCCAAGCCTCTCCAGGTTCTCCTTACCCAAATCCAGATAGCAGATGTTCTGGAAAGAGCTGCAAAACCTGGACCGTGCAAATCAGCTGGGCTTGACAATCTGGACCCGCTATTTCTGAAACTATCTGCCGCCATTGTCGCAACCCCCTATTACCAGCCTGTTCAACCTCTCTTTCATATCGTCTGAGATCCCCAAGGATTGAAAGCTGCCGCAGTCATCCCCTCTTCAAAGGGGGAGACACCCTGGACCCAAACTGCTATAGACCTATATCCATCCTGCCCTGTCTATCTAAGGTCTTGAAAGCCAAGTCAACAAACAGGTCACTGACCATCTCGATCCACCGTACCTTCTCCGCTGTGCAATCTGGTTTCGGAGCCGGTCACGGGTGCACCTCAGCCACACTCAAGGTACTAAATGATATCATAACCGCCATCGATAAAAGACAGTACTGTGCAGCCGTCTTCATCGACCTGCCAAGGCTTTCGACTCTGTCAATCACCAAATTCTTATCGGCAGACTCAACAGCCTCGGTTTTCGGGATGACTGCCTTGCCTGGTTCACCAATTACTTTGCAGACAGAGTTCAGTGTGTCAAATCAGAGGGCATGCTGTCCGGTCCTCTGGCAGTCTCTATGGGGGTGCCACAGGGTTCAATTCTCGGGCCGACTCTTTTCTCTGTATATATCAATGATGTTGCTCTTGCTGCGGGCGATTCCCTGATCCACCTCTACGCAGACGACACCCATTCTCTATACTTCGGCCCGTCATTGGACACTGTGCTATCCAACCCTCCAAACGAGCTTCAATGCCATACAGCACTCCTTCCGTGGCCTCCAACTGCTCTTAACCACGAGTAAAACCAAATGCATGCTTTTCAACCGATCGCTGTCTGCACCCGCATGCCCGACTAGCATCACCACCCTGGATGGTTCCAACCTTGAATATGTGGACATCTATAAGTACCTAGGTGTCTGGCTAGACTGCAAACTCTCCTTCCAGACTCACATCAAACATCTCCAATCAAAAATCAAAATCCAGAGTCGGCTTTCATTCCGCAACAAAGCCTCCTTCACTCACGCTGCCAAGCTTACCCTAGTAAAACTGACTATCCTACCGATCCTCGACTTAGCGATGTCATCTACAAAATGGCTTGCAACACTCTACTCAGCAAACTGGATGCAGTCTACCACAGTGCCATCCGTTTTGTCACTAAAGCACCTTATACCACCCCCACTGCGACTTGTATGCTCTAGTCGGCTGGCCCTCACTACATATTAGTCGCCAGACCCACTGGCTCAGGTCATCTACAAGTCCATGCTAGGTAAAGCTCCGCCCTTATCTCAGTTCACTGGTCACCGCCTTATCTCAGTTCACTGGTCACGATGGCAACACCCATCCGTAGCACGCGCTCCAGCAGGTGTATCTCACTGATCATCCCTAAAGCCAACACCTCATTTGGCCGCCTTTCGTTCCAGTACTCTGCTGCCTGTGACTGGAACGAATTGCAAAAATCGCTGAAGTTGGAGACTTTTATCTCCCTCTCCAACTTCAAACATCAGCTATCCGAGCAGCTAACCGATCGCTGCAGCTGTACATAGTCTATAGGTAAATAGCTCACCCTTTTTCACCTACCTCATTCCCATACTGTTTTTATACTGTTTTTATTTATTTACTTTTCTGCTCTTTTGCACACCAATATCTCTACCTGTACATGCCCATCTGATCATTTATCACTCCAGTGTTAATCTGCAAAATTGTATTATTCGCCTACCTCCTCATGCCTTTTGCACACATTGTATATAGACTGCCCATTTTTTTCTACTGTGTTATTGACTTGCTAATTGTTTACTCCATGTGTAACTCTGTGTTGTCTGTTCACACTGCTATGCTTTATCTTGGCCAGGTCGCAGTTGCAAATGAGAACTTGTTCTCAACTAGCCTACCTGGTTAAATAAAGGTGAAATAAAAAAATAAAAAAAAACCATGACCATTCTCTGGATGTATGACTATAGCAGCTGCTCTGGGTAGAACCATGACCATTTCCTCTGGATGTATGACTATAGCAGCTGCTCTGGGTAGAACCATGACCATTCCTCTGGATGTATGACTCTATAGCAGCTGCTCTGGGTAGAACCATGACCATTCCTCTGGATGTATCACTATAGCAGCTGCTCTGGGTAGAACCATGACCATTTCCTCTGGATGTATGACTATAGCAGCTGCTCTGGGTAGAACCATGACCATTCCTCTGATGTATGACTCTATAGCAGCTGCTCTGGATAGAACCATGACCATTTCCTCTGGATGTATGACTATAGCAGCTGCTCTGGTAGAACCATGACCATTCCTCTGGATGTATGACTCCTATAGCAGCTGCTCTGGGTAGAACCATGACCATTTCCTCTGGATGTATGACTCTATAGCAGCTCCTCTGGGTAGAACCATGACCATTCCTCTGATGTATGACTATAGCAGCTGCTCTGGGTAGAACCATGACCATTTCCTCTGGATGTATGCCTCTATAGCAGCTGCTCTGGGTAGAACCATGACCATTTCCTCTGGATGTATGACTCTATAGCAGCTCCTCTGGGTAGAACCATGACCATTCCTCTGGATGTATGACTATAGCAGCTGCTCTGGGTAGAACCATGACCATTTCCTCTGGATGTATGACTCTATAGCAGCTGCTCTGGGTAGAACCATGACCATTCCTCTGGATGTAGTGACTATAGCAGCTGCTCGGGTAGAACCATGACCATTTCCTCTGGATGTATGACTCTATAGCAGCTGCTCTGGGTAGAACCATGACCATTTCCTCTGGATGTATGACTATAGCAGCTGCTCTGGGTAGAACCATGACCATTTCCTCTGGATGTATGACTCTATAGCAGCTGCTCTGGGTAGAACCATGACCATTCCTCTGGATGTATGACTATAGCAGCTGCTCTGTGAACCATGACCATTTCCTCTGGATGTATGACTCTATAGCAGCTGCTCTGGGTAGAACCATGACCATTCCTCTGGATGTATGACTATAGCAGCTTCTCTGGGTAGAACCATGACCATTCCTCTGGATGTATGACTATAGCAGCTGCTCTGGGTAGAACCATGACCATTCCTCTGATGTATGACTATAGCAGCTGCTCTGGGTAGAACCATGACCATTCCTCTGGATGTATGACTATAGCAGCTGCTCTGGGTAGAACCATGACCATTCCTCTGGATGTATGACTCTATAGCAGCTGCTCTGGGTAGAACCATGACCATTTCCTCTGGATGTATGATCATAGCAGCTGCTCTGGGTAGAACCATGACCATTCCTCTGGATGTGTGACTCTCTATAGCAGCTGCACTCTGGGTAGAACCATGACCATTTCACTCTGATGTATGACTATAGCAGCTGCTCTGGGTAGAACCATGACCATTCCTCTGATGTATGACTCTAGCAGCTGCTCTGGGTAGAACCATGCGACTATTCCTCTGATGTATGACTCTATAGCAGCTGCTCTGGGTAGAACCATGACAATTCCTCTGGATGTATGACTCTATAGCAGCTCTGGGTAGAACCATGAAATGTTCCTCTGGATGTATGACTCTGTAGCTCTCTCATTGGGAGCCATGACCATTCCTCTGGATGTATGACTATAGCAGCTGCTCTGGGTAGAACCATGACCATTCCTCTGGATGTGACTCTATAGCAGCTGCTCTGGGTAGAACCATGACCATTCCTCTGGATGTATGACTCTATAGCAGCTGCTCTGGTAGAACCATGACCATTTCCTCTGGATGTATGACTATAGCAGCTGCTCTGGGTAGAACCATGACCATTCCTCTGGATGTATGACTCTATAGCAGCTGCTCTGGGTAGAACCATGACCATTTCCTCTGGATGTATGACTCTATAGCAGCTGCTCTGGGTAGAACCATGACCATTCCTCTGGATGTATGACTCTATAGCAGCTGCTCTGGGTAGAACCATGACCATTTCCTCTGGATGTATGACTCTATAGCAGCTGCTCTGGGTAGAACCATGACCATTCCTCTGGATGTATGACTCTATAGCAGCTGCTCTGGGTAGAACCATGACCATTTCCTCTGGATGTATGACTCTATAGCAGCTGCTCTGGGTAGAACCATGACCATTTCCTCTGGATGTATGACTCTATAGCAGCTGCTCTGGGTAGAACCATGACCATTCCTCTGGATGTATGACTATAGCAGCTGCTCTGGGTAGAACCATGACCATTTCCTCTGGATGTATGACTATAGCAGCTGCTCTGGGTAGAACCATGACCATTTCCTCTGGATGTATGACTATAGCAGCTGCTCTGGGTAGAACCATGACCATTTCCTCTGGATGTATGACTCTATAGCAGCTGCTCTGGGTAGAACCATGACCATTCCTCTGGATGTATGACTCTATAGCAGTTCTCGTGGGTAGAACCATGACCATTTCCTCTGGATGTATGACTCTATAGCAGCTGCTCTGGGTAGAACCATGACCATTTCCTCTGGATGTATGACTATAGCAGCTGCTCTGGGTAGAACCATGACCATTCCTCTGGATGTATGACTCTATAGCAGCTGCTCTGGGTAGAACCATGACCATTCCTCTGGATGTATGACTCTATAGCAGCTTTCTCTGGGTGAACCATGACCATTTCCTCTGGATGTATGACTCTATAGCAGTTGCTCTGGGTAGAACCATGACCATTCCACTCTGATGATGTATGACTCATAGCAGTTT
>NW_026283565.1:0-6473 GCF_023373465.1 Oncorhynchus keta
GCAAAACAGCTTGAGCTCAGTGAGGTTGGATGAGAGCATTTGTGAACAGCAGTTTTCAGTTCTTTCCACAGATTCTCGATTGGATTCAGGTCTGACTTTGACTTGGGCATTCTAACACCTGGATATGTTTATTTTGAACCATTCCATTGTAGATTTTGCTTTATGTTTTGGATCATTGTCTTGTTGGAAGACAAATCTCCGTCCCAGTCTCAGGTCTTTGCAGACTCCATCAGGTTTTCTTCCAGAATGGTCCTGTATTTTGCTCCATCCATCTTCCCATCAATTTTAACCACCTTCCCTGTCCCTGCTGAAGAAAAGCAGGCCCAAAAACCATGATGCTGCCACCACCATGTTTGACAGTGGGGATGGTGTGTTCAGGCTGATGAGCTGTGTTGCTTTTACGCCAAACATAACGTTTTGCATTGTTGCCAAAAGTTCAATTTTGGTTTCATCTGACCAGAGCACTTTCTTCCACATGTTTGGTGTGTCTCCCAGGTGGCTTGTGGCAAACTTTAAACAACACTTTTATGGATATCTTTAGAAATGGCTTTCTTCTTGCCACTCTTCCATAAAGGCCAGATTTGTGCAATATACAACTGATTGTTGTCCTATGGACAGAGTCTCCACCTCAGCTGTAGATCTCTGCAGTTCATCCAGAGTGATCATGGGCCTCTTGGCTGCATCTCTGATCAGTCTTCTCCTTGTATGAGCTGAAAGTTTAGAGGGACGGCCAGGTCTTGGTAGATTTGCAGTGGTCTGATACTCCTTCCATTTCAATATTATCGCTTGCACAGTGCTCCTTGGGATGTTTAAAGCTTGGGAAATCTTTTGTATCCAAACCGCTTTAAACTTCTTCACAACAGTATCTCGGTGTGTTCCTTGTTCTTCATGATGCTCTCTTGCGCTTTTTAACGGACCTCTGAGACTATCACAGTGCAGGTGCATTTATACAGAGACTTGATTACACACAGGTGGATTGTATTTATCATCATTAGTCATTTAGGTCAACATTGGATCATTCAGAGATCCTCACTGAACTTCTGGAGAGAGTTTGCTGCACCGAAAGTAAAGGGGCTGGAATCATTTTGCACGCCCAATTTTTCAGTTTTTGATTTGTTAAAAAGTTTGAAATATCCAATAAATGTCGTTCCACTTCATGATTGTGTCCCACTTGTTGTTGATTCTTCACAAAAATACAGCTTTATATCTTTATGTTTGAAGCCTGAAATGTGGCAAAAGGTCGCAAAGTTCAAGGGGGCCGAATACTTTCGCAAGGCACTGTATATATTTGTTTTCTTTAAAACAACAATACAATACATACAGTACAAATGGCAAGCTCTTTAGGCCATCTTCAAGTATTTCAAGAGCAGCCAACTAAAGAGAGGACAGATGTAGGATCTTAATTTGATCACCCTGTTGCAGAAAATGTAAAACTTGTAGTGTATTTGAGATTGAAAAGAATTCAGAAGTTTGTTATTTCCACTTTGAAATGTCACACTTGATTGACTCTTACAAAAAAGTATCAACCCTCTACAAACATTAGTACATTTATTATAATCCAAATAATAATTCACATTTCCTGTTGCTGCAGGATTATTTTCCTGCTGTAGCAAACTGGCTCAAATTAGGATCCTACATCTGTATTATGGGTGAAATATTTGACCCTCCACTCACCACTACCATAACAAAGGATTTAGGGATACATGGGCCAAGGAGAGCCTGTCTGAGTCTCTAAGCATTGATGTCAGATTGAATCCCACTACAAAGTGTGCTATCAAAGGCATCAGACGTGACAGAGAGGAGTGTGTTGAGAGATAGTCGTCCTGCAAATATTGTAATTTCAGCATGAAGGTGTCCTGAACAGGAGGTGATATAGCTGGAGTCTTTAGGTAACGGTTTTAGACATTCTGAGAATCATGTTCAAGACTTGCAGCTGACGCAAGTCACCAAAACCTAATTAAAATGCAAGACAAATATTATCTTATTTTGAAACTCATCATTATCTGTCAGTGAGATGGTAGCTTAGGGGTCTGTATGAAGGCCAGTGTTCTCTCTCCCCCTTTCTCCTATCCCCACTTTACACAGACAGCACTGACACATGTTTAAGAAGTGTGTTCTTCTCTCAAATCCTCCCTCTCAACATCCCCACACACGCACACACACACACACACACACACACACACACACACACACACACACACACACACACACACACACACACACACACACACACACACACACACACACACACACACACACACAACACACACACACACACACACACACACACACACACACACACACACACACACACACACACACACACACACACACACACACACACACACACCACTGCCCTCATCTGCTCCCACAAACAACTTACAACCACTTTCCCATGTCTCTTACTCCAGTTCACCTCACCAGTGCTCTCTGAAACAAGTCTACTCAATCGTCAGCATATGCCTTTCACAATAACAGTCTGAGGTTGACCTGGGGATACAAACAGGCAGACAAACACATAAAAAGAACAACACTGAAGTGAGAAGTATTCTTAAATTAGACTTGATAGTTAAGGTTTGTAATTTTCTAAGACAATAAGGAAAATACACTTGAGAAGTCATTAGCCTAGGGGTTCACATACTTTTCCAACCTACACTGTGAATGTTTAAACGACTAGAAAATACAGTCATTTGTGTGTTATTAGTTTAAGCACACTGTTTGTTCATTGTGTTGACCTAGATGAAGATCAGACCAAATTTGATTTCCAAAGGGTTCACATACTTTTTCTTGCCACTGTAGCAATTCCTTCCACTGATTATTATCTGATGAACAAAAAACAGAACCAAAAACAAAAACAGAACCACATTATAATGACTGGAACGAATTGTAAAATCGCTGAAGTTGGAGACTTATCTCCTCACCAACTTCAAACATCAGCTATCTGAGAGCTAACCGATCGCTGCAGCTGTACATAGTCTATTGGTAAATAGCCCACCCATTTTCACCTACCTCATCCTCACAGTTTTTATTTATTTTACTTTTCTGCTCTTTTGCACACCAATATCTACCTGTACATGATCATCTGATCATTTATCACTCCAGTGTTAATCTGCAATATTGTATTTATTTGCCTACCTCCTCATGCCTTTTGCACACAATGTATATAGACTCCCCTTTTTCTATTGTGTTATTGACTTGTTAATTGCTTTACTCCATGTGTAACTCTGTGTTGTCTATTCACACTGCTATGTTTTATCTTGGCCAGGTCGCAGTTGCAAATGAGAACTTGTTCTCAACTAGCCTACCTGGTTAAATAAACGTGAAATAAAAAAATAAAATAAAAATATAATGTATGAACTGTATTATAGACTATATTTCACTCAACGGTATTGCTACATTAAAGAGGTGCGTATGAGAGTGAGGAACTGTGCACTTTCAGTGGAATGAAATGTTTGACAAGCCCACACAGACTGTCCTGAAATGCTTTTTTGTTAAGGACTCACATTCCTACTGTACCATGGGACAATAGCTGCCTGAGAGATTGTCTAGTGTTTAGGGGCGAAAGTCCAGGCTGACACCCAGACCTGTGTATGTGTGTTGACTGTCATCTTTCTTGTGTGCAATGTGTGTGTATTCTGTCAGGCATGTCTCTGCCACAGGAGGGAGGAATCCACAACAAATTAGGGGGCAGATTACTGTCAACAAGGCCTTTGGATAACAGGGATCATTTGCATAGGAAAAACATGGCCGCCAAGGGCTGTTATTGAAAACAGATTGATGAGGGGACCCTCATGAATTAAAGAAGCTCTGAGCATAATGTGGCTTTATTGTGTTAGGACTTTAGGAGATGGAGGGATATAGCCTGAATCTTAATATGGGAACAATTTTATCCTGCTATTAGAGCCAGAGACATTCAGAACAATCCCTCTGGGAACAAGCCAAGAACCAGGAATGTTTCGAACAACAAAAACTCACAAAGTGAACCTTCACTGCCTTACAAAAGCCTAGGACACTGACCCTCAGCACACACTGTCAGCCACACAACAGTTATTGTTGTGTACAGTTCTTGCAAGTGTCTTGAGCTCCTGGACATTAGCAGTACAGTGATGTCGTCACGAGGTGACAAAGCACAAACACTTGGGATTCGCTTTGAAGAGAGCTCCACTACAGCAGTTCATTATATTAATGTGCTTTAGAAATGTCAAGATGTGAGCAGATTGTAAGAGATGCGCTCAGGCCCTGCCTGGACATTTCAGGTTTCCTCCTCTTCACTGGGATGTGTATGGGAGGCAATAAAGTCTGAGTTTGGCTGTGGAGAGGCCTGCAGCAATTTCTTCTGGTAGTCGAGTATTCAGATGAAAGTTAAGGACAGTTATGTAGGCTGGCATGCCCCCCTGCCTTCATCCCTTCCTCCCAACCCTCCCCCTGACAATCTCAGTGAAATTAAGCCTTCAGAAAAAAAAAGACAGATAGTCAAAAAGCCAGAGAGAAATGCTTAGGATGTGTTTATGAGACGGAGGACAGACATTCCAGTCGAAAGGAAGGGAGTCTGTGAAGTGTTTATGAGACGGAGGACAGACATCCCAGTCGAAAGAAAGGGAGGCTGTGAAGTGTTTATGAGACGGAGGACAGACATCCCAGTCGAAAGGAAGGAGTCTGTGAAGTGTTTATGAGGCGGAGGACAGACATCCCAGTCGAAGAAAGGGAGGCTGTGAAGTGTTTATGAGACGGAGGACAGACATCCCAGTCGAAGAAAGGAGGCTGTGAAGTGTTTATGAGACGGAGGACAGACATCCCAGTCGAAAGGAAGGGAGTCTGTGAAGTGTTTATGAGACGGAGGGACAGACATCCCAGTCGAAAGGAAGGGAGGCTGTGAAGTGTTTATGAGACGGAGGACAGACATCCCAGTCGAAAGGAAGGGAGTCTGTGAAGTGTTTATGAGATGGAGGACAGACATCCCAGTCGAAAGGAAGGGAGGCTGTGAAGTGTTTATGAGACGGAGGACAGACATTCCAGTCGAAAGGAAGGGAGGCTGTGAAGTGTTTATGAGACGGAGGACAGACATCCCAGTCGAAAGGAAGGGAGGCTGTGAAGTGTTTATGAGACGGAGGACAGACATCCCAGTCGAAAGGAAGGGAGGCTGTGAAGTGTTTATGAGATGGAGGACAGACATCCCAGTCGAAAGAAAGGGAGTCTGTGAAGTGTTTATGAGATGGAGGACAGACATCCCAGTCGAAAGAAAGGGAGTCTGTGAAGTGTTTTATGAGATGGAGGACAGACATCCCAGTCGAAAGGAAGGGAGGCTGTGAAGTGTTTATGAGATGGAGGACAGACATCCCAGTCGAAAGAAAGGGAGGCTGTGAAGTGTTTATGAGACGGAGGACAGACATCCCAGTCGAAAGGAAGGGGAGTCTGTGAAGTGTCTGTAGAGAAAAGATAGAGATGCACTTTGTCGATTTCCAGATTGATGATAACTGGCGAGGAAACTCTAAACTTTGTTTACAGCGAAATTGGTCTAAATGTTGCACACTACTTACAGGTTTCTGTCCAAGGAAAGACCCTATGTGTGCATAGCTAGTGCATGTTGCCTATGACATTTGCATATAACCTCCAGACCCATACAGTGCTATATCATATGACACTGTTAAAATACTGCTCTACCACTAAAGGGGAAGTCTGCAAGCTCTGCAAAAACTATACAACCAAAACAATCTACATTTCCTTTCAATATTCACCTGAGTATTCTACCAGCTACAGTACCGGTCGGATTAACCCCAGCAAAATTGCTTCCTATCACACCTATGGGTGCTGTGAGGCATATCTCTCCTCCATGCCCAGGATTAGAGATTTGTTAGGAAATCTTGGGCTTTGTGCTCCCATATTATCAGAGCTAATTCCCCGCTGGATGTTTGAGATTCCCCTGTAATCCCGGCTTACTGGAGCCCCATGAACTGTGTGCCTCTGGACCAGGTTTTCTCCCCTGGTGTATTGGTGGTCACCAGGCCTCAACAGAGTAGACTGGCAGAGTGGACAGAGTCAAACATGGGTGCTTAGGCTGCAGCCTAACAGTGGAGGAAAGCCTCTCTCATGCCCTGAAAAATCATTTCAAGTGGGTTGAGGGCACAAACAAACACGTTTGACCAGCTGAAATAGAATGTGTATAGCCACTATGGCCAGACTGTACACAGATGAGTGGGATCCACAGTTCTGTAGAAACCAGATAAAATATTCGTCAGCATAACTATGTACAGTGCCTTGAAAAGTATTCGGCCCCCTTGAACTTTACTGACCTTTTGCCACATTTCAGACCAAACATAAAGATATAATTTGTATTTTTTGTGAAGAATCAACAACAAGTGGGACACAATCATGAAGTGGAACGACATTTATTGGATATTTCAAACTTTTTAACAAATCAAAAATTAAAAAATTGGGCGTGCAAAATTATTCAGCCCCCTTAAGTTAATACTTTG
>NW_026283566.1:0-9838 GCF_023373465.1 Oncorhynchus keta
GAAGGACTTTTTTTTAAATGTAGATGTTCCTAAAGGTCTGCATCAGTGGCTTGTTCGAAGCCAGGAGATGCTAAATACGTTTACGTTAATTAACTGTGAATTACCGGCAGACCCGACAGTTATTTGCTCGATAATCACCAGCTGACGAAATTTCGTGACCACCACACAGCCCTACATACACACACATATATATACCTCCCTTTTGTTACAAACTTCACATGAAAACGTCATGTTAGGATTGAATGAAAACACGTAGTAAAATATTGGAAGATTGGCTGGTAGAGTTGTGGAGAGCTTCCACAGTGGACTGTTGGTCACAATCCTAGGACTTAAAGATAAATGTATCCATCAAGGGAATTCTCTACGCTTTCATTTGTCCCCCCCCCCCTCACCTTGACAGCCTCCAGGATGCGAATGGCACTAGCCAGGTCGTCTAACCCGCGACAGGCTCGGAGGGCAGCGTCCAGGATCTTTGGCTCAGGTACCAGGTCGTATCCGATCAGCGTGTTCATCCCTGGACAAACGGTGAATATAGGGTCAGTTACCACAGGATGGTAGAAGAGGTAGACGCCAATAAAAATAGTAAAATAAACAAACAGTTACATCTCTCAAAGACTATGAGGCTGGGTCTCTTGGGTCTGCGAGACTCCAAAATTATATCTTATTTTTGACTCGAAATCATCCCTCTAATTTTGCTCATCTCGGGCAGTAACCCTGGGGTAGACTCATAAGAGGGCAGAGCAAAATGGTGATTGGGGTTCAGTAACCAAAACACGTTGACAACTACTGCTCTCTAGTCAACTGTAAATCTGTCAACAGACTAGCAAGTCACCAATGCAGCAGTGCTCCTCTTTATAAATCAGGGTGATTTTCCTCGTCACTCACCTTTCCTCAGCTCCCATGCATCAATATCTGCCTTGTTAAAATAGTTAACCCAGCGGGCGTCAAACTCCTCGTCCGTCTCCTGCTTCCCACCATGTGAGTAACACCTCTTGGCCAGGGGAGCTGAAGAATGAACAGAACAGATTAGGAAAAAAAATAAAATAAACACACCCATTATAAAGATAAAAAAACATGTCAAGTCAGAAATCCGGGTAGCCTAGTGGTTAGAGCGTTGGACTAGTAACCGAGCTGACAAGGTACAAAATCTGTCGTTCTGCCTCTGAACAGGCAGTTAACCCACTGTTCCTAGGCCGTCATTGAAAATTTCTGGTTTCTGGGGAAAATGGAAAAAGAGCCTGTGCCGCGACTTCCGCTTTTGGACATTAAAGTTAATCAAGGCGACACAACCAGAGAGGAGGAGTGGACTTGTGGTGTTTGTTTGTGTTTCTTCAGAGGGAACAGGCGCTCCTCCATGCCATGCAATTTGGGAGAAGACCTGTAGCTTGCTTTGCCCTGAGGTACATGGAACCATTGAAGGAAATGATTTCTGGGATAGGTGTTGCAATTTAAGTTTAAGATTCCTGGTGTTTGTGACGCTCGCCCGTCTGGTGCAACGCAGATCCAGTGTGGAGTGTGGTAGAACAGAGGTGACAGTCTGTTCTTTAGAGCTTTGCTTGACTCTTACCTGACAAAAGTAATGTTTGGATACATGAGTTACGCCGTTAGAGCTTTTTGTGCCGAATACATTGAGGTGTTCTAGGTAGAGAATCAGAATGGCCGATTTCAAGTCTTCATAACAAATCGGAAATCGGTATATTTTGGGCGCCGATTTGCCGATTGAAAAAAATAATTAAAAAAATCATATGTTCTCATGTTCTGAGCAAGGAACTGAAACGTTAGCTTTCTTACATGGCACATATTGCACTTTTACTTTCTTCTCCAACACTTTGTTTTTGCATTATTTAAACCAAATTGAACATGTTTCATTATTTACTTGAGGCTAAATTGATTTTATTGATGTATTATATTAAGTTAAAATAAGTGTTCATTCAGTATTGTTGTAATTATTACTATTATTAATTTTTGTATTTATTAAATTGGCCGATTTAAATCGGTATCGTCTTTTTGGTCCGCCAATAATTGGTATCGGCGTTGAAAAATCATATTGGGCAACCTCTAGTTCTAGGTGTCACGCTTATGGCATGTCACAGCAGTGTGTAGTAGTTTTGCATTATTTAAACCAAATTGAACACGTTTCATTTTTTATTTGAGACTAAATAGATTTTATTTATGTATTATATTAAGTTAAAATAAAATGTTAATTGTTCATTCAGTATTTTTGTAATTGTCATTATTACAAATACCTAAAAACATTTAATTATATATATATATATATATATTTACATTTTATTTGGCAGATTAATCAGTATCTGCTTTTTTTGGTCTTCCAAATATCGGTATCGGCATTGAAAAATCATATTGTGTAACCTCTAGTGTGTAGGAGGGAGATTCCAAGATGTGGGAAGTATGCGGGAGGACATGGGACAGAGGAATGTGTAGTTTCGGTGGAATAAGTTGTGTGTGTCAACTATAGAGGTGAACATGTTGCTGTGGGTCGGAGGTGTCCTGTACACGACAGGCAGGTTGAGGTAGCCAGGGTCAGAGTAGTGCAAAAGATGTCTTTATCCCAAGGCAGTGAAGAAAGTAAAGGAGAATGGATCATTCTGAGAGGATCCCCTGTAAATAATAGATCTGTGACAGAACAGAGGGATAGGCCCAATGAGTTTCAGTAAGGTTGGCTTCTTAGCGTTCACAGCAATGGTTATCAACTGTACCGCAAAGATTGAATGAAAAAAAAAAAAATCACAGGAAATAGATGTTGTGGTGGCAGCTGCAGAGAAGTACGAGATGTGACTTCAGAAGAGTTACAGGGTGTGTTGAGTGGTGGTGTCCCGTCCTCTCAGGTCGTTGGCCTGGGGCAGGATCAGATAGGGTCAAAGTAGTGGAATAAGGTGATGGGTTTAAATTAGTACAGAGTTAGTTGGTAGGGTAATGAGGTGGTGGGTTTTAATGAGTGTAGGGTAAGCTGGTAGAGGCTGTGCTTTGGCAAAGTGGGTGGGATTATATCCTTCCTGTTTGGCCCTGTCCGGGGGTGTCCTCGGATGGGACCACAGTGTCTCCTGACCCCTCCTGTCTCAGCCTCCAGTATTTATGCTGCAGTAGTTTGTGTCGGGGGGCTAGGGTCAGTTTGTTATATCTGGAGTACTTCTCCTGTCCTATTCGGTGTCCTGTGTGAATCTAAGTGTGTGTTCTCTAATTCTCTCCTTCTTTCGTTCTCTCTCGGAGGACCTGAGCCCTAGGACCATGCCCCAGGACTACCTGACATGATGACTCCTTGCTGTCCCCAGTCCACCTGGCCATGCTGCTGCTCCAGTTTCAACTGTTCTGCCTTACCATTATTCGACCATGCTGGTCATTTATGAACATTTGAACATCTTGGCCATGTTCTGTTATAATCTCCACCCGGCACAGCCAGAAGAGGACTGGCCACCCCACATAGTCTGGTTCCTCTCTAGGTTTCTTCCTAGGTTTTGGCCTTTCTAGGGAGTTTTTCCTAGCCACCGTGCTTCTACAGCTGCATTGCTTGCTGTTTGGGGTTTTAGGCTGGGTTTCTGTACAGCACTTTGAGATATCAGCTGATGTACGAAGGGCTATATAAATAAATGTGATTTGATTTGATTAAACCGAGGGTCAGGATAAAGATGGACCCTTGCCTTTTGTCTGATCCATTTGTGGTTTCAGGGTGAAAACAGAGTTGGGTGCTGTGGAATCGGTGAAGGTAATAATATAATAATAATAATAATAATATATGCCATTTAGCAGACGCTTTTATCCAAATCAGAAGTGGTCTTTTGATAATTGTTTTGTGTTTCTGCTGGACAGAGGCAGCAGGCGCTCCGCGTTAAATGAATGGGGACAAGAGAGGTAAAAATGATTTGCTCTCGAGGAAAGGGTGCCATTGAGAGCAGTGATTACTGGGTAAAATGTGAAAGTTTACCAACTGAAGGGGAAGATTCCCGGTGTTTGTGATTCTTGTCGTTTGGTGCGACGCAGACAGGGTGGCGTGAGTGAGCTGGGGATCAGAAATGTCCCGTGTGAGAGAGAGGCAGGTTGAGGTTTCCGGGGTTAGAATAGTACAGAAGTTGTCGTATGCTGAGGCAGTGAAGAAAGTAGAGGAAGATGGGCCAAGGTGGAGGGATCCTGAGAGGAGTGGTGTGAGTAGTAGATCTGTACCAGTAGAAGTGATATAAAGTACCAGTCAAAAGTTTGGACACCTACTCATTCAAGGGTTTTAGAGCACATACTCATTCAAGGGTTTTAGAACACCTACTCATTCAAGGGTTTTAGAACACCTACTCATTCAAGGGTTTTAGAACACCTACTCATTCAAGGGTTTTAGAACACCTACTCATTCAGGGGTTTTAGAACACCTACTCATTCAGGGGTTTTAGAACACCTACTCATTCAAGGGTTTTAGAACACCTACTCATTCAAGGGTTTTAGAACACCTACTCATTCAAGGGTTTTAGAACACCTACTCATTCAAGGGTTTTAGAACACCTACTCAATCAAGGGTTTTAGAACACCTACTCAGTCAAGGGTTTTAGAACACCTACTCATTCAAGGGTTTTAGAACACCTACTCAATCAAGGGTTTTAGAACACCTACTCAATCAAGGGTTTTAGAACACCTACTCATTCAAGGGTTTTAGAACACCTACTCAATCAAGGGTTTTAGAACACCTACTCAATCAAGGGTTTTAGAACACCTACTCAGTCAAGGGTTTTAGAACACCTACTCATTCAAGGGTTTTAGAACACCTACTCAATCAAGGGTTTTAGAACACCTACTCAATCAAGGGTTTTAGAACACCTACTCATTCAAGGGTTTTAGAACACCTACTCAATCAAGGGTTTTAGAACACCTACTCAATCAAGGGTTTTAGAACACCTACTCAGTCAAGGGTTTTAGAACACCTACTCATTCAAGGGTTTTAGAACACCTACTCAATCAAGGGTTTTAGAACACCTACTCAATCAAGGGTTTTAGAACACCTACTCATTCAAGGGTTTTAGAACACCTACTCAATCAAGGGTTTTAGAACACCTACTCAGTCAAGGGTTTTAGAACACCTACTCATTCAAGGGTTTTAGAACACCTACTCAATCAAGGGTTTTAGAACACCTACTCAATCAAGGGTTTTAGAACACCTACTCAATCAAGGGTTTTAGAACACCTACTCAGTCAAGGGTTTTAGAACACCTACTCATTCAAGGGTTTTAGAACACCTACTCAATCAAGGGTTTTAGAACACCTACTCATTCAAGGGTTTTAGAACACCTACTCAATCAAGGGTTTTAGAACACCTACTCAATCAAGGGTTTTAGAACACCTACTCAATCAAGGGTTTTAGAACACCTACTCAGTCAAGGGTTTTAGAACACCTACTCATTCAAGGGTTTTAGAACACCTACTCAATCAAGGGTTTTAGAACACCTACTCAATCAAGGGTTTTAGAACACCTACTCATTCAAGGGTTTTAGAACACCTACTCAATCAAGGGTTTTAGAACACCTACTCAATCAAGGGTTTTAGAACACCTACTCAGTCAAGGGTTTTAGAACACCTACTCATTCAAGGGTTTTAGAACACCTACTCATTCAAGGGTTTTAGAACACCTACTCAATCAAGGGTTTTAGAACACCTACTCAGTCAAGGGTTTTTATATATTTAGACTATTTTCTATATTGTAGAATAATCGTGAAGACATAAAAACGATGAAATAATACATATGGAATCATGTAGTAAACAAAAAAGTGTTAAAACAAAATATATTTTATAATTGAGATTCTTCAAATAGCCACCCTTTGCCTCGATGACAGCTTTGCACACTCTGGCATTCTCTCAACCAGCTTCACCTGAAATGTGTTTCCTACAGTCTTGAAGGAGTTCTCACATATGCTGAGCACTTGTTGGCTGCTTTTCCTTCACTCTGTGGTCCAACTCATCCCAAACCATCTCAATTGGGTTGAGGTCAGGTGATTGTGGAGGCCAGGTCATCTGATGCAGCACTCCATCGCTCTCCTTCTTGGTGAAATAGCCTACACTGCCTGGAGGTGTGTTGGGTCATTTTCCTAGTTGAAAAACAAAATGACAGTCCCACTAAGCGCAAACCAGATGGGATGGCGTATCGCTGCAGAATGCTGTGGTAGCCATGCTGGTTAAGTGTGCCTTGAATTCTAAATAAATCACAGACAAGTGTCACCAGCAAAGCACCACCACACCTCCTCCTCCATGCTTCACGCTGGGAACCACACATGCAGAGATCATCCGTTCCATCTGCTCTGCTTCTCAAAGACACGCCAGTTGGAACCAAAAATCTCTCATTTGGACTCAAAATGACAAAAAGCACAGATTTCCTCTACTCTAATGTCCATCGCTCGTGTTTCTTGGTCCAAACAAGTCTCTTCTTCTTACTGGTGTCCTTTAGTAGTGGTTTCTTTGCAGAAATTCAACCATGAAGGCCTGATTCCTCAGTCTCCTCTGAACATTTACATTTACATTTAAGTCATTTAGCAGACGCTCTTATCCAGAGCGACTTACAAATTGGTGCATACACCTTATGACAACCAGTGGAATGCTCTGCATCTAAATCTTGTTGGGGGAGAAGGATTACCTACCCTTACTTACCCTATCCTAGGTATTCCTTGAAGAGGTGGGGTTTCAGGTACCTCGAAGGTGGTGATTGACTCCGCTGTCCTGGCGAGGGAGTTTGTTCCACCATTGGGGGCCAGAGCAGCGAACAGTTTTGACTGGGCTGAGCGGGAACTGTACTTCCTCAGTGGTAGGGAGGCGAGCAGGCAGAGGTGGATGAACGCAGTGCCCTTGTTTGGGTGTAGGGCCTGATCAGAGCCTGGAGGTACTGAGGTGCCGTTCCCTCACAGCCCGTAGGCGAGCACCATGGTCTCTTGTAGCGGATGCGAGCTTCAACTGGAAGCCAGTGGAGAGAGCGAGGAGCAGGACGTGGAGAGAACTTGGGAAGGTTGAACACCAGACGGGCTGCGGCTGCCTGGATGAGTTGTAGGGGTTTAATGGCACAGGCAGGGAGCCCAGCCAACAGCGAGTTGCAGTAATCAAGACGGGAGATGACAAGTGCCTGATTAGGACCTGCGCCGCTTCCTGTGTGAGGCAGGGTCGTACTCTGCTGGATGTTGTAGAGCATGAACCTACAGGAACGGACACCGCCTTACGTTAGTTGAGAACGCTCAGGGTGTTGTCCAGATCACGCCAAGGTTCTTAGCGCTCTGGGAGGAGGACACAATGGAGTTGTCAACCGTGATGGCGAGATCATGGAACGGGCAGTCCTCCCGGGAGGAAGAGGAGCTCCGTCTTGCTGAGGTTCAGCTTGAGGTGGTGATCCGTCATCCACACTGATATGTCTGCCAGACATGCAGATGCGATTCGCCACCTGGTCATCAGGAAGGGGGAAAGGAGAAGATTAATTTGTGTGTCGTCTGCATAGCAATGATAGGAGAGACCATGTGTGAGGTTATGACAGAGCCAAGTGACTTGGTGTATAGCGAGAATAAGAGAGGGCCTAGAACAGAGCCCTGGGGGACACCAGCAGTTACATGAGAGGCATGGACTCTCACCACCTGGTAGGCTTTACCTGGCTGTAGGACGCAATCCAAGCGTGGGCCGCGCCGGGAGATGCCCAACTCGGAGAGGTGGAGAGGATCTGATGGTTCACAGTATCGAAGGCAGCCGATAGGTCTAGAAGGATGAGAGCAGAGGAGAGAGAGTTAGCTTTAGCAGAAAAGTGGAGCGCTCCGTGATACAGAGAAGAGCAGTCTCAGTTGAATGACTAGTCTTGAAACCTGACTGATTTGGATCAAGAAGGCCTCGTCCTGAGAGAGATAGCGCAGAGCTGGCCAAGGACGGCACGCTCAAGAGTTTTGGAGAGAAAAGAGAGAAGGGATACTGGTCTGTAGTTGCTGACATCGGAGGGATCGAGTGTAGGTTTTTTCAGAAGGGGGTGCAACTCTCGCTCTCTTGAAGACGGGAGGACGTAGCCAGCGGTCAGGGATGAGTTGATGAGCGAGGTGAGGTAAGGGAGAAGGTCTCCGGAAATGGTCTGGAGAAGAGAGGAGGGGATAGGGTCAAGGGCAGGTTGTTACGGCCGTCGTCACAAGACGCGAGATTTCATCTGGAGAGAGAGGGGAGAAAGAGGTCAGAGCATAGGGTAGGGCAGTGTGAGCAGAACTATGTGTGTCGTTTTTGACTTAGCAAACGAGGATCGGATGTCATCGACCTTCTTTTCAAAATGGTTGACGAAGTCATCTGCAGAGAGGGAGGAGGGGGGGGGGAGGATTCAGGAGGGAGGAGAAGGTGGCAAAGAGCTTCCTAGGGTTAGAGGCAGATGCTTGGAACTTAGAATGGTAGAAAGTGGCTTTAGCAGCAGAGACAGAGGAGGAAAATGTAGAGAGGAGGGAGTGAAAGGATGCCAGGTCCGCAGGGGAGGCGAAGTTTTCCTCCATTTCCGCCGGCTGCCCGGAGCCCTGTTCTGTGAGCTCGCAATGAGTCGCCGAGCCACGGAGCGGGAGGGAGGACCGAGCCGGCCTGGAGGATAGGGGACATAGGGAGTCAAAGGATGCAGTAAGGGAGAGAGGAGGGTTGAGGAGGCAGAATCAGGAGATAGGTTGGAGAAAGTTTGAGCAGAGGGAAGAGAAGATAGGATGGAAGAGGAGAGAGTAGCGGGGAGAGAGAGCGAAGGTTGGGACGGCGCGATACCATCCGAGTAGGGGCAGTGTGGGAAGTGTTGGATGAGAGCGAGAGGGAAAAGGATACAAGGTAGTGGTCGGAGACTTGGAGGGGAGTTGCAATGAGGTTAGTGGAAGAACAGCATCTAGTAAAGATGAGGTCAAGCGTATTGCCTGCCTTGTGAGTAGGGGGGAAGGTGAGAGGGTGAGGTCAAAAGAGGAGAGGAGGAAAGAAGGAGGCAGAGAGGAATGAGTCAAAGGTAGACGGGGAGGCTAAAGTCGCCAGAACTGTGAGAGGTGAGTCATCCTCAGGAAAGGAGCTTATCAAGGCATCAAGCTCATTGATGAATCCTCCGAGGAACCTGGAGGGCGATAAATGATAACCAGTTGATGTTGTGATGTGTCTGTTACTTGAACTCTGGGAAGCATTTATTTGGCCACAATTTCTGATGCTTGTAACTAATGAACTTATCCTGCAGCAGTGTAACTGGGACTTCCTTTCCTGTATGTCCTCATGAGAGCCAGTATCATCAGAGCGCTTGATGGTTTTTTTTTTTTTTTTTAAGGACTGCAATTGAAGAAACTTTCAAAGTTGTTCAAATTTTCCGGATTGACCGACCTTCATGTCTTAAAGTAATGATGGACTGTCGTTTGTTTTTACATATTTGAGCCGTCTACATAACATGGACTTGGTCTTTTACTAAATAGGGTTATCTTTCTGTATACCACCCCTACCTTGTCACAACACAACTGATTGGCACAAACACATTAAGGAAATACATTCCACAAATGAATTAACACCTGTTAATTGAAATGCATTCCAGGTGACTTCCTCGAAGTTGGTTGAGAGAATGCCAAGAGTGTGCAAAGCTAGTCATCAAGACGAAAGGTGGCTACTTTGAAGAACCTAAAATAACATATTTTGGTTTTTAACACTTTTTTGGTTACTACATGATTCCACATGTGTTATTTCATAGTTTTGATATCTTCACTATTATTCTACAATGTAGAAAATAGTTTCAAAAATAAAGAAAAACCCTGAATGAGTAGGTGTGTCCAAACTTTGACTGGTACTTTATGCTTCGAAAGATTGGATTTTTTTAGCATTTATAGTCTTGGTTATCAATTATAATGCA
>NW_026283567.1:0-1313 GCF_023373465.1 Oncorhynchus keta
CTACATCTCTATATGTTACCACTCTCCTCTACATCTCTATATGTTACCACTCTCCTCTACATCTCTATATGTTACCACTCTCCTCTACATCTCTATATGTTACCACTCTCCTCTACATCTCCATATGTTACCACTCTCCTCTACATCTCTATATGTTACCACTCTCCTCTACATCTCTATATGTTACCACTCTCCTCTACATCTCTATATGTTACCACTCTCCTCTACATCTCTATATGTTACCACTCTCCTCTACATCTCTATATGTTACCACTCTCCTCTACATCTCTATATGTTACCACTCTCCTCTACATCTCTATATGTTACCACTCTCCTCTACATCTCTATATGTTACCACTCTCCTCTACATCACTATCTCTATGTTACCACTCTCCTCTACATCTCTATATGTTACCACTCTCCTCTACATCTCTATATGTTACCACTCTCCTCTACATCTCTATATGTTACCACTCTCCTCTACATCACTATCTCTATGTTACCACTCTCCTCTACATCTCTATATGTTACCACTCTCCTCTACATCTCTATATGTTACCACTCTCCTCTACATCTCTATATGTTACCACTCTCCTCTACATCTCTATATGTTACCACTCTCCTCTACATCTCTATATGTTACCACTCTCCTCTACATCTCTATATGTTTACCACTCTCCTCTACATCTCTATATGTTACCACTCTCCTCTACATCTCTATATGTTACCACTCTCCTCTACATCTCTATATGTTACCATTCTCCTCTACATCTCTATATGTTACCACTCTCCTCTACATCTCTATATGTTACCACTCTCCTCTACATCTCTATATGTTACCATTCTCCTCTACATCTCTATATGTTACCACTCTCCTCTACATCTCTATATGTTACCACTCTCCTCTACATCTCTATATGTTACCACTCTCCTCTACATCTCTATATGTTACCACTCTCCTCTACACCACTATCTCTATATGTTACCATTCTCCTCTACATCACTGTGGACCAGGGCTGCCATTGGAAAACCCTAAACACCACTACCACTTTCCTGAGATACTGTTACTGTCCTTCATATCCCTATGTGTGGATCAGGGTAGTATCCAGCCAATGGTCAGTTCACAGTCACTTGCCTAACATACAGTCAGTTCACTTCCCTAACATACGTTCATCTCCACCTCTGGCCTGCTCGCCTCCCTACCACTGAGGAAGTACAGTTCCCGCCGGCCCAGTCAAAACTGTTCGCTGCTCTGGCCCCCAATGGTGGAACAAACTCCTCACGACGCCAGGACAGCGGAGTCAATCACCACC
>NW_026283568.1:0-4675 GCF_023373465.1 Oncorhynchus keta
GACATCCCTGTTCCCACCATAGAGGCCTCCAGAATACAGACTTCCCTCTGGTTTCTGCAGACATCCCTGTTCACCTACAACAGACATCCCTGTTCCCACCATAGAGGCCTCCAGAATACAGACTTCCTCTGGTTTCACTGCAACAGACATCCCTGTTCCCACCATAGAGGCCTCCAGAATACAGACTTCCCTCTGGTTTCACTGCAACAGACATCCCTGTTCCCACCATAGAGGCCTCCAGAATACAGACTTCCCTCTGGTTTCCTGCAACAGACATCCCTGTTCCCACCATAGAGGCCTCCAGAATACAGACTTCCCTCTGGTTTCACTGCAACAGACATCCCTGTTCCCACCATAGAGGCCTCAGAATACAGACTTCCCTCTGGTTTCACTGCAACAGACATCCCTGTTCCCACCATAGAGGCCTCCAGAATACAGACTTCCCTCTGGTTTCACTGCAACAGACATCCCTGTTCCCACCATAGAGGCCTCCAGAATACAGACTTCCCTCTGGTTTCACTGCAACAGACATCCCTGTTCCACCATAGAGGCCTCCAGAATACAGACTTCCCTCTGGTTTCACTGCAACAGACATCCCTGTTCCCACCATAGAGGCCTCCAGAATACAGACTTCCCTCTGGTTTCACTGCAACAGACATCCCTGTTCCCACCATAGAGGCCTCCAGAATACAGACTTCCCTCTGGTTTCACTGCAACAGACATCCTGTTCCCACCATAGAGGCCTCCAGAATACAGACTTCCCTCTGGTTTCACTGCAACAGACATCCCTGTTCCCACCATAGAGGCCTCCAGAATACAGACTTCCCTCTGGTTTCACTGCAACAGACATCCCTGTTCCCACCATAGAGGCCTCCAGAATACAGACTTCCCTCTGGTTTCACTGCAACAGACATCCCTGTTCCCACCATAGAGGCCTCCAGAATACAGACTTCCTCTGGTTTCACTGCAACAGACATCCCTGTTCCCACCATAGAGGCCTCCAGAATACAGACTTCCCTCTGGTTTCACTGCAACAGACATCCCTGTTCCCACCATAGAGGCCTCCAGAATACAGACTTCCCTCTGGTTTGCAACAGACATCCCTGTACCCACCATAGAACAGACAGATCCCTGCAACAGACATCCCTCCCACCATAGAGGCCTCCAGAATACAGACTTCCCTCTGGTTTCACTGCAACAGACATCCCTGTTCCCACCAGACAGAATACAGACTTACAGACTTCCCTCTGGTTTCACTGCAACAGACATCCCTGTTCCCACCAGAGGCCTCCAGAATACAGACTTCCCTCTGGTTTCACTGCAACAGACATCCCTGTTCCCACCATAGAGGCCTCCAGAATACAGACTTCCTCTGGTTTCACTGCAACAGACATCCCTGTTCCCACCATAGAGGCCTCCAGAATACAGACTTCCCTCTGGTTTCACTGCAACAGACATCCCTGTTCCCACCATAGAGGCCTCCAGAATACAGACTTCCCTCTGGTTTCACTGCAACAGACATCCCTGTTCCCACCATAGAGGCCTCCAGAATACAGACTTCCCTCTGGTTTCACTGCACAGACAGACATCCCTGTTTCCCACCATAGAGGCCTCCAGAATACAGACTTCCCTCTGGTTTCACTGCAACAGACATCCCTGTTCCCACCATAGAGGCCTCCAGAATACAGACTTCCCTCTGGCCTCCAGAATACAGACTTCCCTCTGGTTTCACTGCAACAGACATCCCTGTACCCACCATAGAGGCCTCCAGAATACAGACTTCCCTCTGGTTTCACTGCAACAGACATCCCTGTTCCCACCATAGAGGCCTCCAGAATACAGACTTCCCTCTGGTTTCACTGCAACAGACATCCCTGTTCCCACCATAGAGACCATCCCCTCCAGGCCTCTCACTGCAACAGACATCCCTGTTCCCACCAGACTCCAGAATCCCTCTGGTTTCACTGCAACAGACATCCCTGTTCCCACCATAGAGGCCTCCAGAATACAGACTTCCCTCTGGTTTCACTGCAACAGACATCCTGTTCCCACCATAGAGGCCTCCAGAATACAGACTTCCCTCTGGTTTCACTGCAACAGACATCCCTGTTCCCACCATAGAGGCCTCCAGAATACAGACTTCCCTCTGGTTTCACTGCAACAGACATCCCTGTTCCCACCATAGAGGCCTCCAGAATACAGACTTCCTCTGGTTTCACTGCAACAGACATCCCTGTTCCCACCATAGAGGCCTCCAGAATACAGACTTCCCTCTGGTTTCACTGCAACAGACATCCCTGTTCCCACCATAGAGGCCTCCAGAATACAGACTTCCCTCTGGTTTCACTGCAACAGACATCCCTGTTCCCACCATAGAGGCCTCCAGAATACAGACTTCCTCTGGTTTCACTGCAACAGACATCCCTGTTCCCACCATAGAGGCCTCCAGAATACAGACTTCCCTCTGGTTTCACTGCAACAGACATCCCTGTTCCATAGAGGCCTCCAGAATACAGACTTCCCTCTGGTTTCACTGCAACAGACATCCCTGTTCCCACCAGAGAGGCCTCCAGAATACAGACTTCCCTCTGGTTTCACTGCAACAGACATCCCTGTTCCCACCATAGAGGCCTCCAGAATACAGACTTCCCTCTGGTTTCACTGCAACAGACATCCCTGTTCCCACCATAGAGGCCTCCAGAATACAGACTTCCCTCTGGTTTCACTGCAACAGACATCCCTGTTCCCACCATAGAGGCCTCCAGAATACAGACTTCCCTCTGGTTTCACTGCAACAGACATCCCTGTTCCCACCATAGAGGCCTCCAGAATACAGACTTCCTCTGGTTTCACTGCAACAGACATCCCTGTTCCCACCATAGAGGCCTCCAGAATACAGACTTCCCTCTGGTTTCACTGCAACAGACATCCCTGTTCCCACCATAGAGGCCTCCAGAATACAGACTTCCTCTGGTTTCACTGCAACAGACATCCCTGTTCCCCCACCATAGAGGCCTCCAGTTCCCACCATACACAGACTTCCCTCTGGTTTCACTGCAACAGACATCCCTGTTCCCACCATAGAGGCCTCCAGAATACAGACTTCCCTCTGGTTTCACTGCAACAGACATCCCTGTTCCCACCATAGAGGCCTCCAGAATACAGACTTCCCTCTGGTTTCACTGCAACAGACATCCCTGTTCCCACCATAGAGAATACAGCCTCCAGAATACAGACTTCCCTCTGGTTTCACTGCAACAGACATCCCTGTTCCCACCATAGACAGAATACAGACTTCCTCTGGTTTCCTGCAACAGACATCCCTGTTCCCACCATAGAGGCCTCCAGAATACAGACTTCCCTCTGGTTTCACTGCAACAGACATCCCTGTTCCCACCATAGAGGCCTCCAGAATACAGACTTCCTCTGGTTTCACTGCAACAGACATCCCTGTTCCCACCATAGAGGCCTCCAGAATACAGACTTCCCTCTGGTTTCACTGCAACAGACATCCCTGTTCCCACCATAGAGGCCTCCAGAATACAGACTTCCCTCTGGTTTCACTGCAACAGACATCCCTGTTCCCACCATAGAGGCCTCCAGAATACAGACTTCCCTCTGGTTTCACTGCAACAGACATCCCTGTTCCCACCATAGAGGCCTCCAGAATACAGACTTCCCTCTGGTTTCACTGCAACAGACATCCCTGTTCCCACCATAGAGGCCTCCAGAATACAGACTTCCTCTGGTTTCACTGCAACAGACATCCCTGTTCCCACCATAGAGGCCTCCAGAATACAGACTTCCCTCTGGTTTCACTGCAACAGACATCCCTGTTCCCACCATAGAGGCCTCCAGAATACAGACTTCCCTCTGGTTTCACTGCAACAGACATCCCTGTTCCCACCATAGAGGCCTCCAGAATACAGACTTCCCTCTGGTTTCACTGCAACAGACATCCCTGTTCCCACCATAGAGGCCTCCAGAATACAGACTTCCCTCTGGTTTCACTGCAACAGACATCCCTGTTCCCACCATAGAGGCCTCCAGAATACAGACTTCCCTCTGGTTTCACTGCAACAGACATCCCTGTTCCCACCATAGAGGCCTCCAGAATACAGACTTCCCTCTGGTTTCACTGCAACAGACATCCCTGTTCCCACCATAGAGGCCTCCAGAATACAGACTTCCCTCTGGTTTCACTGCAACAGACATCCCTGTTCCCACCATAGAGGCCTCCAGAATACAGACTTCCCTCTGGTTTCACTGCAACAGACATCCCTGTTCCCACCATAGAGGCCTCCAGAATACAGACTTCCCTCTGGTTTCACTGCAACAGACATCCCTGTTCCCACCATAGAGGCCTCCAGAATACAGACTTCCCTCTGGTTTCACTGCAACAGACATCCCTGTTCCCACCATAGAGGCCTCCAGAATACAGACTTCCCTCTGGCTTCACTGCAACAGACATCCCTGTTCCCACCATAGAGGCTGGTTTCACTGCAACAGACAGAATCCAGATACAGACTTCCCTCTGGTTTCACTGCAACAGACATCCCTGTTCCCACCATAGAGGCCTCCAGAATACAGACTTCCTCTGGTTTCACTGCAACAGACATCCCTGTTCCCACCATAGAGGCCTCCAGAATACAGACTTCCTCTGGTTTCACTGCAA
>NW_026283569.1:0-1501 GCF_023373465.1 Oncorhynchus keta
ACAGGAACAGGTACAGGTACAAGTAGAGGCACAGGTAGAGCAACAGGTAGAGGTAGAGGAACAGGTAGAGGTAGAGGAACAGGTAGAGGACCAGGTACAGGTAGAGGAACAGGTAGAGGTAGAGGAACAGGTAGAGGACCAGGTACAGGTAGAGGAACAGGTAGAGGTAGAGGAACAGGTAGAGGTAGAGGAACAGGTAGAGGACCAGGTACAGGTAGAGGAACAGGTAGAGGTAGAGGAACAGGTAGAGGTAGAGGAACAGGTAGAGCACCAGGTACAGGTAGAGGAACAGGTAGAGGTAGAGGAACAGGTAGAGGACCAGGTACAGGTAGAGGACCAGGTAGAGGTAGAGGAACAGGTAGAGGTAGAGGAACAGGTAGATGAAGAGGAACAGGTAGAGGAACAGTGCATACACACAAACACGCACACACACACACACACACACCAGTATGGGGGGAAATGTGAGGACAGTGGACTGACTCACCCTCCCCAGGGAGCACGTCACGGTCATAGAGACACAGGCTGTAACCATACTCCTCCTCCAGCACCTCCTCCACCTGACGCCTGTCCTCCTCACTGACACCTGACTCTGTGTCACTCTTATAACACAACACATAGGCATCGTAACGCTTCCCATCTGAAACACACCATTCAGGCAAGTTATAACACAGAACATAGACAATGTAACACAACACATAGGCATTATAACACAGCAGATAGGCATTATAACACAGTACATAGGCATTATAACACAGGACATAGGCATTATAACACAGCACATAGGCATTATAACACAGCACATAGGCATTATAACACAGCATATAGGCATTATAACACAGCAGATAGGCATTATAACACAGGACATAGGCATTATAACACAGCACATAGGCATTATAACACAGCACATAGGCATTATAACACAGCACATAGGCATTATAACACAGCACATAGGCATTATAACACAGCACATAGGCATTATAACACAGCACATAGGCATTATAACACAGCAGATAGGCATTATAACACAGCACATAGGCATTATAACACAGCAGATAGGCATTATAACACAGGACATAGGCATTATAACACAGCACATAGGCATTATAACACAGCACATAGGCATTATAACACAGCACATAGGCATTATAACACAGCAGATAGGCATTATAACACAGCACATAGGCATTATAACACAGGACATAGGCATTATAACACAGCACATAGACAATGTAACACAGCACATAGGCATTATAACACAGCACATAGGCATTATAACACAGTACATAGACAATGTAACACAGCACATAGGCATTATAACACAGCACATAGGCATTATAACACAGTACATAGACAATGTAACACAGCACATAGGCATTATAACACAGCACATAGGCATTATAACACAGCACATAGACAATGTAACACAGCACATAGGCATTATAACACAGCACATAGGCATTATAACACAGCACATAGGCATTATAACACAGTACATAGACAA
>NW_026283570.1:0-103364 GCF_023373465.1 Oncorhynchus keta
ACCCAGACTGTCACTACTCTGCTAGCCCAGCCACTCTCTACCTCACACCCAGACAGTTAAAATACCTGCATAGCCCAGCCACCCCTACTCCCACACCCAGACAAAGTTAAATACCTGCTAGCCCAGCCACTCCTCACCTCACACCCAGACAGTTAAATACCCAGCCCAGCCACCACTACCCTCTGACACGAGACAGTTAAATACCTGCTAGCCCAGCCACCTCCAACCCCACACCCAGACTGTCACTACCTGCTAGCCCAGCCACCTCTACCCCACACGAGACAGTTAAATCACCTGCTAGCCCAACCACCTCTTCCCCACACCCAGACAGTTAAATACCTGCTAGCCCAGCCACCTCTACCCCACACACAGACTGTTAAATACCTGCTAGCCCAGCCACCTCTACCCCACACCCAGACTGTCACTACCTGCTAGCCCAGCCACCTCTACCCCACCCCAGACTGTCACTACCTGCTAGCCCAACCACCTCTCCCCCACACCCAGACCAGTTAAATACCTGCAGCCCAGCCAACCTCTACCTCACACCCAGACAGTTAAATACCTGCTAGCCCAGCCACCTCTACCCCACACCTTGAGACAGTTAAATACCTGCTAGCCCAGCCACCTCTTCCCCACACCCAGACTGTCACTACCTGCCAGCCCAGCCACCTCTACCCCCACACGAGACAGTTAAATACCTGCTAGCCCAGCCACCTCTACCCCACACCCAGACTGTCACTACCCAGCCCAGCCACCTCTGTCCCACACCCAGACTGGGTCACTACCTGCTCGCCCAGCCACCTCTACTCCCACACCCAGACTGTCACTACCTGCAGCCCAGCCACCTTCACCCCACACCCAGACTGTCACTACCTGCTAGCCCAGCCACCTCTACCCCACAGGAGACAGTTAAATACCTGCTAGCCCAACCACCTCTTCCCCACACCCAGACAGTTAAATACCTGCTAGCCCAGCCACCTCTACCCCACACCCAGACTGTCACTACCTGCCAGCCCAGCCACCTCTTTCCCCACACCCTGGCAGCTGGAATACCTGCTAGCCCAGCCACCTCTACCCCACACCCAGACTGTCACTACCTGCTGAGCCCAGCCACCTCTACCTCACACCCAGACAGTTAAATACTCTAGCCCAGCCACCTCTACCCCACACGAGACAGTTAAATACCTGCAGCCCAGCCACCTCTACCCCACATCCAGACTGTCACTACTTGCCAGCCCAGCCACTCCTACCTCACACCCAGACTGTCACTACCTGCCAGCCCAGCCACCTCTACCCCACACGAGACAGTTAAATACCTGCTAGCCCAGCCACCTCTACCCCACACGAGACAGTTAAATACCTGCTAGCCCAGCCACCTCTACCCCACACGAGACAGTTAAATACCTGCTAGCCCAGCCACCTCTTCCCCACACCCAGACTGTCACTACCAGCTAGCCACCACTACCCCACACGAGACTAGTCAATACCTGCTAGCCCAACCACCTCTTTCTCCACACCCAGACAGTTAAACACCTGTAGCCCAGCCACCTCTACCCCACACCGAGACAGTGTTAAATACCTGCTAGCCCAACCACCCCTTCCCCACACCCAGACAGTTAAATACCTGCTAGCCCAGCCACCTCTACCCCACACGAGACAGTTAAATACCTGCCAGCCCAGCCACCTCTACCCCACATCCAGACTGTCACTACTTGCAGCCCAGCCACCTCTACCCCACACCCAGACTGTCAGCCACCTGCAGCCCAGCCACCTCTTCCCCACACCCAGACAGTTAAATACCTGCTAGCCCAGCCACCTCTACCCCACACCCAGACTGTCACTACCTGCAGCCCAGCCACCTCTACCTCACACCCAGACAGTTAAATACCTGCTAGCCCAGCCACCTCTACCCCACACAAGACAGTTAAATACCTGCTAGCCCAGCCACCTCTACCCCACATCCAGACTGTTACTACCCGCTAGCCCAGCCACCTCCCCCACACCCAGACTGTCACTACCTGCTAGCCCAGCCACCTCTACCTCACACCCAGACAGTTAAATACCTGCTAGCCCAGCCACCTCTACCCCACACCCAGACAGTCAAATACCTGCAGCCCAGCCACCTCTACCCCACACAAGACAGCTAAATACCTGCTCGCCCAGCCACCTCCTACCCCACACCCAGACTGTCACTACCTGCTAGCCCAGCCACCTCTACCCCACACCCGAGACTGCTCACTACCTGCCAGCCCAGCCACCTCTACCCCACAGGAGACAGTTAAATACCCATAGCCCAGCCACCTCTTACCCCACACCCAGACAGTTAAATACCTGCTAGCCCAGCCACCTCTACCCCACACCCAGACTGTCACTACCTGCCAGTCGAGCCACCTCTTCCCACACCCTGGCAGTTAAACACCCTCAGCCCAGCCACCTCTACCCCACACCCAGACTGTCACTCACCTGCTAGCCCAGCCACCTCTACCTCACACCCAGACAGTTAAATACCTGCTAGCCCAGCCACCTCTACCCCACACGAGACAGTTAAATACCTGCAGCCCAGCCACCTCTACCCCACATCCAGACTGTCACTACTTGCTAGCCCAGCCACCTCTACCCTCACACCCAGACTGTCACTACCTGCCAGCCCAGCCACCTCTACCCCACACGAGACAGTTGGGGGCCACCTGGCAGCCCAGCCACCTCTACCCCACACGAGACAGTCAAACACCTGCTAGCCCAGCCACCTCTACCCCACACGAGACAGTTAAATACCTGCTAGCCCAGCCACCTCTTCCCCACACCCAGACTGTCACTACCTGCTGTAGCTGCCAACCACTACCCCACACGAGACAGTTAAATACCTGCTAGCCCAACCACCTTTCTCCACACCCAGACAGTTAAACACCCAAGTACCCAGCCACCTCTACCCCACACGCGACAGTTAAATACCTGCTAGCCCAACCACCCCTTTCCCCACACCCAGACAGTTAAATACCTGCAGCCTCAGCCACCTCTACCCCACACGAGACAGTTAAATACCTCAGTAGCCCAGCCACCTCTACCCCACATCCAGACTGTCACTACTTGCTAGCCCAGCCACCTCTACCTCACACCTAGCATCTGTCACTACCAGCCCAGCCACTCTCTTCCCCACACCCAGACAGTTAAATACCCAGCCCAGCCACCTCTACCCTCACACCCAGACTGTCACTACTGCCGCAGTCCACGCTCTACTCTCTACACCCAGACAGTTAGAATACCCAGCCCAGCCACCTCTACCCCACAAGACAGTTAAATACCTGCTAGCCCGAAGCCACCTCTACCCCACAGTCTACAGCACTGTCACTATCCTGCTAGCCCAGCCACCTCTACCCTCACACCCAGACTGTCACTACCTGCTAGCCCAGCCACCTCTACCCCACACCGAGACAGTTAAACACCTGCTAGCCCAGCCACCTCTACCCCACACCCAGACATGTCACTACCTGCTAGCCCAGCCACCTCTACCCCACACCCAGACTGTCACTACTCACTGCGCCCAGCCACCTCTACCCCACACCCAGACTGTCACTACTCAGCCCAGCCACCTTACCTCACCCAGACTGTCACTACCTGCTAGCCCAGCCACCTCTACCCCACACGGAGACAGTTAAATACCTGCTAGCCCAACCACCTCTTCCCCACACCCAGACAGTTAAATACCTGCTAGCCCAGCCACCTCTACCCCACACCCAGACTGTCACTACCTGCTAGCCCAGCCACCTCTCTCCCCCACACCCTGGCAGTGTAAATACCTGGCTACCAGCCACCTCTACCCCACACCCAGACTGTCACTACCTGCTAGCCCAGCCACCTCTACCTCACACCCAGACAGTTAAATACCTGCTAGCCCAGCCACCTCTACCCCACACGAGACAGTTAAATACCTGCTAGCCCAGCCACCTCTACCCCACATCCAGACTGTCACTACTTGCTAGCCCAGCCACCTCTACCTCACACCCAGACTGTCACTACTTGCCAGCCTCAGCCACCTCTACCCCACACGAGACAGTTAAATACCTGCTAGCCCAGCCACTCTCTACCCCACACGAGACAGTTAAATACCTGCTAGCCCAGCCACCTCTACCCCACACCGAGACAGTTAAATACCTGCTAGCCCAGCCACCTCTTCCCCACACCCAGACTGTCACTACCTGCCAGCCTAGCCACCACTACCCCACACGAGACAGTTAAATACCTGCTAGCCCAACCACCTCTTCTCCACACCCAGACAGTTAAACACCTGCTAGCCCAGCCACCTCTACCCCACACGAGACAGTCAATACCTGCTAGCCCAACCACCCTTCCCCACACCCAGACAGTTAAATACCTGCTAGCCCAGCCACCTCTACCCCACACGAGACAGTTAAATACCCTAGCCCAGCCACCTCTACCCCACACCCAGACTGTCACTACCTGCTAGCCCAGCCACCTCTACCTCACTACCCAGACTGTCACATACCTGCCAGCCCAACCACCTCTTCCCCACACCCAGACAGTTAAATACCTGCTAGCCCAGCCACCTCTACCCCACACCCAGACTGTCACTACCTGCTAGCCCAGCCAACCTCTACCTCACACCCAGACAGTTAAATACCTGCTAGCCCAGCCACCTCTACCCCACACGAGACAGTTAAATACCTGCAGCCCAGCCACCCTCTCCCCACACCCAGACTGTCACTACCTGCTAGCCCAGCCACCTCTACCCCACACCGAGACATGTTAAATACCTGCTAGCCCAGCCACCTCTACCCCACACCCAGACTGTCACTACCTCAGCCCAGCCACCTCTACCCCACACCCAGACTGTCACTACCTGCTAGCCCAGCCACCTCTACCCCACACCCAGACTGTCAACTGCCAGCCCAGCCACCTCTACCCCACACCCAGACTGTCACATACCTGCCAGCCCAGCCACCTCTACCCCACACGGAGACATGTCACATACCTGCCAGCCCAGCCACCTCTACCCCACACCCGAGACAGTCAAATACCTGCTAGCCCAGCCACCTCTACCCCACACCCAGACTGTCACTACCTGCTAGCTCAGCCGCCACTTTCTCCCTCTCTACACCTAGACTGTCACTACCAGCCCAGCCACCTCTACTCACACCCAGACAGTTAAATACCTGCTAGCCCAGCCACCTCTACCCCACACGAGACAGTTAAATACCTGCTAGCCCAGCCACCTCTACCCCACACCCAGACTGTCACTACCTGCTAGCCCAGCCACCACTACCCCACACCGAGACAGTTAAATACCTGCTAGCCCAGCCACCTCTACCCCACACCCAGACAGTTAAATACCTGCTAGCCCAGCCACCTCTACCCCACACGAGACAGTTAAATACCTACAGCCCAGCCACCTCTTCCCCACACCCAGACAGTTAATCACCTGCTAGCCCAGCCACCTCTACCCCACACCGAGACTGTCACATACCTGCTAGCCCAGCCACCTCTTACCCCACACCCAGACAGTTAAATACCTGCTAGCCCAGCCACCTCTACCCCACACCCAGACTGTCACTACCTGCTAGCCCAGCCACCTCTACTCACACACCCAGACCGTCACTACCTGCTAGCCCAGCCACCTCTACCCCACACCCAGACAGTTAAATACCTGCTAGCCCAGCCACCTCTACCTCACACCCAGACAGTACTAATCTACCAGCCCAGCCACCTCTACCCCACACCGAGACAGTTAAATACCTGCTAGCCCAGCCACCTCTACCCCACACCCAGACTGTCACTACCTGCTAGCCCAGCCACCTCTACTCCCACACAGACTGTCACTACTTGCCACCCAGGACTGTACCCTCCTAATACCCTGGAGATAGCAATACTGCTAGCTTTGCCACTACACCCAGACTGTCACTACCTGCTAGCCCAGCCACCTCCTACCCCACACCCAGACTGTCACTACCTGCTAGCCCAGCCACCTCTTCCCCACACCCAGACAGTTAAATACCTGCTAGCCCAGCCACCTCTACCCCACACCCAGACTGTCAACTACCTGCAGCCCCAGCCACCCTTCCCACACCCAGACAGTTAAATACCTGCTAGCCCAGCCACCTCTACCCCACACCCAGACTGTCACTACCTGCCAGCCCAGCCACCTCTACCTCACACCCAGACAGTTAAATACCTGCTAGCCCAGCCACCTCTACCCCACACGAGACAGTTAAATACCTGCTAGCCCAGCCACCTCTACCCCACATCCAGACTGTCACTTACCTGCTAGCCCAGCCACCTCTACCTCACACCCAGACTGTCACTACCTGCTAGCCCAGCCACCTCTACCCTCACACCCAGACAGTTAAATACCTGCTAGCCCAGCCACCTCTACCCCACACCCAGACAGTTAAATACCCGTAGCCCAGCCACCTCTACCTCACACCCAGACAGTTAAATACCCAGCCCAGCCACTCCCTACCCCACACGAGACAGTTAAATACCTGCTAGCCCAGCCACCTCTACCTCCACACCCAGACAGTTAAATACCTGCTAGCCCAGCCACCTCTACCCCACACCCAGACTGTCACTACCTGCCAGCTCAGCCACCTCTACCCCACACCCCAGACAGTTAAATACCTGCTAGCCCAACCACCTCTATCTCCCACACCCAGACAGTTAAACACCTGCTAGCCCAGCCACCTCTACCCCACACGAGACAGTTAAATACCTGCTAGCCCAGCCACCTCCCTCACACCCAGACAGTCAAATACCTGCTAGCCCAGCCACCTCTACCCCACACGAGACAGTTAAACACCTGCTAGCCCAGCCACCTCTACCCCACACCCAGACTGTCACTACCTGCTAGCCCAGCCACCTCTACCTCACACCCAGACTGTCACTACCTGCTAGCCCAGCCACCTCTACCCCCACACCCAGACAGTTAAATACCTGCTAGCCCAGCCACCTCTACCTCCACACAGAGCCAGCCCAGCCACCTTTACCTACACCCAGACTGTCACTACCTGCTAGCCCAGCCACTCTCTGCACCCCACAGGAGACAGTTAAATACCTGCTAGCCCAACCACCTCTCTCTCCACACCCAGACAGTTAAATACCTGCTAGCCCAGCCACCTCTACCCCACACCCAGACTGTCACTTCACTGCAGCCCCAGCCACCTCTCTCCCACACCCTGGCAGTTAAATACCTGCTAGCCCAGCCACCTCTACCCCACACCCAGACTGTCACTACCAGCCCAGCCACCTCTACCCTCACCCATCACGAGACAGTTAAATACCTGCTAGCCCAGCCACCTCTACCCCACACCCAGACTGTCACTACCTGCCAGCCCAGCCACCTCTACCTCACACCCAGACAGTTAACTACCTGCTAGCCCAGCCACCTCTACCCCCACACGCCAGACAGTTAAATACCTGCTCGGCCCAGCCACCTCTACTCCCACACCCAGACTGTCACTACTCAGCCCAGCCACCTCTACCCCACACCTAGACAGTTAAATACCTGCAGCCCAGCCACCTCTTCCCACACCCAAGACTGTCACTACTCACAGCTAAGCTACGCACACCTCTGCACACCTGAGACGAAGAAATTAGTCAGCCCAGCCACCTCTTGCTCCAATTGCACTCAAGCAGTTACAGTTTAAACACCTGCTAGCCGCAGCACACTTACCCCACACGAGACAGTCAAATACACAGCTCCAACCACCCCTTCCCCACACCCGTGACAGTTAAATACCATAGCCCAGCCACCTCTACCCCACACCCAGACTGTCACTGCTCAGCCCAAGCCACCTCTACCCCACATCGAGACTGCTCACTACTCGTCTAGCCCAGCCACTTCTTCCTCACACCCAGACAGTTACATACTCGTAGCCCAGCCACCTCTACCCCACACCTCGAGACAGCTAAATACCTGCTAGCCCAGCCACCTCTATCCTCACACCCAGACAGTTAAATACCTGCTAGCCCAGCCACCTCTACCCCACACAAGACAGTTAAATACCTGCTCAGCCCAGCCACCTCTACCCCACACCCAGACTGTCACTACCTGCTAGCCCAGCCACCTCTACCCCACACCCAGACTGTCACTACCTAGCCCAGCCACCTCTACCCCCACACCCAGACTAGTCACAATACCAGCTCAGCCACCTCTACCCCACACCCAGACAGTTAAATACCTGCTAGCCCAGCCACCTCTACCCCACACCCAGACTGTCACTACCTGCTAGCCCAGCCACCTCTACCCCACACCCAGACTGTCAACTACCTGCAGCCCAGCCACCTCTACCCCACACCCAGACTGTCACTACCTGCTAGCCCAGCCACCTCTACCCCACACCCAGACTGTCACTACCTGCTAGCCCAGCCACCTCTACCCCACACCCAGACAGTCACATACCTGCTAGCCCAGCCACCTCTTCCCCACACCCAGACTGTCACTACCTGCTAGCCCAGCCACCTCTACCCCACACCCAGACTGTCACTACCAGACTGTCACTACCTGCTAGAAGCCTAGCCACCTCTACTCACACCCAGACAGTTAAATTACAGCCCCAGCCATGCTACCCCACACGAGACAGTTAAATACATGCTAGCCCAGTCCTCTACCCCACATCCAGACTGTCACTACTTGCTAGCCCAGCCACCTCTACCTCACACCCAGACTGTCACTACTCAGCCCAGCCACTCCTACCCCACAGGAGACAGTTAAATACCTCATAGCCCAACCACCTCTTCCCACACCCAGACAGTTAGCCACCTGCTAGCCCAGCCACCTCTACCCCACACCCAGACTGTCACTACCTGCAGCCCAGCCACCTCTTCCCCACACCCAGACAGTTAAATACCTGCTAGCCCAGCCACCTCTACCCCACACCCAGACTGTCACTACCTGCTAGCCCAGCCACCTCTACCTCACACCCAGACAGTTAAATACCTGCTAGCCCAGCCACCTCTTCCCCACACCCAGACAGTTAAATACCTGCTAGCCCAGCCACCTCTACCCCACACCCAGACTGTCACTACCTGCTAGCCCAGCCACCTCTGCCTCACACCCAGACAGTTAAATACCTGCTAGCCCAGCCACCTCTACCCCACACGAGACAGTTAAATACCTGCTAGCCCAGCCACCTCTACCCCACATCCAGACTGTCACTACTTGCTAGCCCAGACACCTCTACCTCACACCCAGACTGTCACTACCTGCTAGCCCAGCCACCTCTTCCTCACACCCAGACAGTTAAATACCTGCTAGCCCAGCCACCTCTACCCCACACCCAGACTGTCACTACTGCAGCTCCAGCCACCTCTACCTCACACCCAGACAGCCACCTCTTAGCTCAGCCACTCTACCCCACACAAGACAGTTAAATACCTGCTAGCCCAGCCACCTCTACCCCACATCCAGACTGTCACTACCTGCTAGCCCAGCCACCTCTACCTCACACCCAGACTGTCACTACCTGCAGCCCAGCCACCTCTACCTCACACCCAGACAGTTAAATACCTGCTGGCCCAGCCACCTCTGCCCCCACACCCAGACAGTTAAATACCTGCTAGCCCAGCCACCTCTACCTCACACCCAGACAGTTAAATACCTGCTAGCCCAGCCACCACTACCCCACACGAGACAGTTAAATACCTGCTAGCCCAGCCACCTCAACCCCACACCCAGACTGTCACTACCTGCTAGCCCAGCCACCTCTACCCCACACGAGACAGTTAAATACCTGCTAGCCCAACCACCTCTTCCCCACACCCAGACAGTTAAATACCTGCAGCCCAGCCACCTCTACCCCACACGAGACAGTTAAATACCTGCTAGCCCAGCCACCTCTACCCCACACCCAGACTGTCACTACCTGCTAGCCCAGCCACCTCTACCCCACTCCCAGACTGTCACTACCTGCTAGCCCAACCACCTCTTCCCCACACCCAGACAGTTAAATACCTAGCCCAGCCAACCTCTACCCACACCCAGACAGTTAAATACCTGCTAGCCCAGCCACCTCTACCCCACACCCAGACAGTTAAATACCTGCAGCCCAGCCACCTCTTCCCCACACCCAGACTGTCACTACCTGCTAGCCCAGCCACCTCTACCCCACACGAGACAGTTAAATACCCAGCCCAGCCACCTCTACCCCACACCCAGACTGTCACTACCTGCTAGCCCAGCCACCTCTACCCCACACCCAGACTGTCACTACCAGCCCAGCCACCTCTACCCCACACCCAGACTGTCACTACCTGCTCGCCCAGCCACCTCTACCCCACACCCAGACTGTCACTACCTGCCAGCCCAGCCACCTTTACCCCACACCCAGACTGTCACTACCTGCAGCCCAGCCACCTCTACCCCACAGGAGACAGTTAAATACCTGCTAGCCCAACCACCTCTTCCCCACACCCAGACAGTTAAATACCTGCTAGCCCAGCCACCTCTACCCCACACCCAGACTGTCACTACCTGCTAGCCCAGCCACCTCTTCCCCACACCCTGGCAGTTAAATACCTGCTAGCCCAGCCACCTCTACCCCACACCCAGACTGTCACTACCTGCAGCCCAGCCACCTCTACCTCACACCCAGACAGTTAAATACCTGCAGCCCAGCCACCTCTACCCCACACGAGACAGTTAAATACCTGCTAGCCCAGCCACCTCTACCCCACATCCAGACTGTCACTACTTGCTAGCCCAGCCACCTCTACCTCACACCCAGACTGTCACTACCTGCTAGCCCAGCCACCTCTACCCCACACGAGACAGTTAAATACCTGCTAGCCCAGCCACCTCTACCCCACACGAGACAGTTAAATACCTGCTAGCCCAGCCACCTCTACCCCACACGAGACAGTTAAATACCTGCTAGCCCAGCCACCTCTTCCCCACACCCAGACTGTCACTACCTGCAGCCAAGCCACCACTACCCCACACGAGACAGTTAAATACCTGCAGCCCAACCACCTCTTCTCCACACCCAGACAGTTAAACACCTGCTAGCCCAGCCACCTCTACCCCACACGAGACAGTTAAATACCTGCTAGCCCAACCACCCCTTCCCCACACCCAGACAGTTAAATACCTGCAGCCCAGCCACCTCTACCCCACACGAGACAGTTAAATACCTAGCCCAGCCACCTCTACCCCACATCCAGACTGTCACTACTTGCTAGCCCAGCCACCTCTACCTCACACCCAGACTGTCACTACCTGCTAGCCCAGCCACCTCTTCCCCACACCCAGACAGTTAAATACCTGCTAGCCCAGCCACCTCTACCCCACACCCAGACTGTCACTACCTGCTAGCCCAGCCACCTCTACCTCACACCCAGACAGTTAAATACCTGCTAGCCCAGCCACCTCTACCCCACACAAGACAGTTAAATACCTGCTAGCCCAGCCACCTCTACCCCACATCCAGACTGTCACTACCTGCTAGCCCAGCCACCTCTACCTCACACCCAGACTGTCACTACCTGCTAGCCCAGCCACTACCTCACACCCAGACAGTTAAATACCTGCTAGCCCAGCCACCTCTACCTCACACCCAGACAGTTAAATACCTGCTAGCCCAGCCACCTCTACCCCACACAAGACAGTTAAATACCTGCTCGCCCAGCCACCTCTACCCCACACCCAGACTGTCACTACCTGCTAGCCCAGCCACCTTTACCCCACACCCAGACTGTCACTACCTGCTAGCCCAGCCACCTCTACCCCACAGGAGACAGTTAAATACCTGCTAGCCCAACCACCTCTTCCCCACACCCAGACAGTTAAATACCTGCTAGCCCAGCCACCTCTACCCCACACCCAGACTGTCACTACCTGCTAGCCCAGCCACCTCTTCCCCACACCCTGGCAGTTAAATACCTGCTAGCCCAGCCACCTCTACCCCACACCCAGACTGTCACTACCTGCCAGCCCAGCCACCTCTACCTCACACCCAGACAGTTAAATACCTGCTAGCCCAGCCACCTCTACCCCACACGAGACAGTTAAATACCTGCTAGCCCAGCCACCTCTACCCCACATCCAGACTGTCACTACTTGCTAGCCCAGCCACCTCTTCCCCACACCCAGACTGTCACTACTGCTAGCCCAGCCACCTCTACCCCACACGAGACAGTTAAATACCTGCTAGCCCAGCCACCTCTACCCCACACGAGACAGTTAAATACCTGCTAGCCCAGCCACCTCTACCCCACACGAGACAGTTAAATACCTGCTAGCCCAGCCACCTCTTCCCCACACCCACTGTCACTACCTGCTAGCCAAGCCACCACTACCCCACACGAGACAGTTAAATACCTGCAGCCCAACCACCTCTTCTCCACACCCAGACAGTTAAACACCTGCAGCCCAGCCACCTCTACCCCACACGAGACAGTTAAATACCTGCTAGCCCAACCACCCCTTCCCCCACACCCAGACAGTTAAATACCTGCAGCCCAGCCACCTCTACCCCACACGAGACAGTTAAATACCTGCTAGCCCAGCCACCTCTACCCCACATCCAGACTGTCACTACTTGCTAGCCCAGCCACCTCTACCTCACACCCAGACTGTCACTACCTGCTAGCCCAGCCACCTCTTCCCCACACCCAGACAGTTAAATACCTGCTAGCCCAGCCACCTCTACCCCACACCCAGACTGTCACTACCTGCTAGCCCAGCCACCTCTACCTCACACCCAGACAGTTAAATACCTGCTAGCCCAGCCACCTCTACCCCACACAAGACAGTTAAATACCTGCTAGCCCAGCCACCTCTACCCCACATCCAGACTGTCACTACCTGCTAGCCCAGCCACCTCTACCTCACACCCAGACTGTCACTACCTGCTAGCCCAGCCACCTCTACCTCACACCCAGACAGTTAAATACCTGCTAGCCCAGCCACCTCTACCCCACACCCAGACAGTTAAATACCTGCTAGCCCAGCCACCTCTACCTCACACCCAGACAGTTAAATACCTGCTAGCCCAGCCACCACTACCCCACACGAGACAGTTAAATACCTGCTAGCCCAGCCACCTCAACCCCACACCCAGACTGTCACTACCTGCTAGCCCAGCCACCTCTACCCCACACGAGACAGTTAAATACCTGCTAGCCCAACCACCTCTTCCCCACACCCAGACAGTTAAATACCTGCTAGCCCAGCCACCTCTACCCCACACGAGACAGTTAAATACCTGCTAGCCCAGCCACCTCTACCCCACACCCAGACTGTCACTACCTGCTAGCCCAGCCACCTCTACCCCACTCCCAGACTGTCACTACCTGCAGCCCAACCACCTCTTCCCCACACCCAGACAGTTAAATACCTGCTAGCCCAGCCAACCTCTACCTCACACCCAGACAGTTAAATACCTGCTAGCCCAGCCACCTCTACCCCACACGAGACAGTTAAATACCTGCTAGCCCAGCCACCTCTTCCCCACACCCAGACTGTCACTACCTGCAGCCCAGCCACCTCTACCCCACACGAGACAGTTAAATACCTGCTAGCCCAGCCACCTCTACCCCACACCCAGACTGTCACTACCTGCTAGCCCAGCCACCTCTACCCCACACCCAGACTGTCACTACCTGCTCGCCCAGCCACCTCTACCCCACACCCAGACTGTCACTACCTGCTAGCCCAGCCACCTTTACCCCACACCCAGACTGTCACTACCTGCTAGCCCAGCCACCTCTACCCCACAGGAGACAGTTAAATGCCTGCTAGCCCAACCACCTCTTCCCCACACCCAGACAGTTAAATACCTGCTAGCCCAGCCACCTCTACCCCACACCCAGACTGTCACTACCTGCTAGCCCAGCCACCTCTTCCCCACACCCTGGCAGTTAAATACCTGCTAGCCCAGCCACCTCTACCCCACACCCAGACTGTCACTACCTGCTAGCCCAGCCACCTCTACCTCACACCCAGACAGTTAAATACCTGCTAGCCCAGCCACCTCTACCCCACACGAGACAGTTAAATACCTGCTAGCCCAGCCACCTCTACCCCACATCCAGACTGTCACTACTTGCTAGCCCAGCCACCTCTACCTCACACCCAGACTGTCACTACCTGCTAGCCCAGCCACCTCTACCCCACACGAGACAGTTAAATACCTGCTAGCCCAGCCACCTCTACCCCACACGAGACAGTTAAATACCTGCTAGCCCAGCCACCTCTACCCCACACGAGACAGTTAAATACCTGCTAGCCCAGCCACCTCTTCCCCACACCCAGACTGTCACTACCTGCTAGCCAAGCCACCACTACCCCACACGAGACAGTTAAATACCTGCAGCCCAACCACCTCTTCTCCACACCCAGACAGTTAAACACCTGCTAGCCCAGCCACCTCTACCCCACACGAGACAGTTAAATACCTGCTAGCCCAACCACCCCTTCCCCACACCCAGACAGTTAAATACCTGCTAGCCCAGCCACCTCTACCCCACACGAGACAGTTAAATACCTGCTAGCCCAGCCACCTCTACCCCACACCCAGACTGTCACTACCTGCTAGCCCAGCCACCTCTACCCCACTCCCAGACTGTCACTACCTGCTAGCCCAACCACCTCTTCCCCACACCCAGACAGTTAAATACCTGCTAGCCCAGCCACCTCTACCCCACACCCAGACTGTCACTACCTGCTAGCCCAGCCAACCTCTACCTCACACCCAGACAGTTAAATACCTGCTAGCCCAGCCACCTCTACCCACACGAGACAGTTAAATACCTGCTAGCCCAGCCACCTCTTCCCCACACCCAGACTGTCACTCCAGCCCAGCCACCTCTACCCCACACGAGACAGTTAAATACCTGCTAGCCCAGCCACCTCTACCCCACACCCAGACTGTCACTACCTGCAGCCCAGCCACCTCTACCCCACACCCAGACTGTCACTACCTGCTCGCCCAGCCACCTCTACCCCACACCCAGACTGTCACTACCTGCTAGCCCAGCCACCTTTACCCCACACCCAGACTGTCACTACCTGCTAGCCCAGCCACCTCTACCCCACAGGAGACAGTTAAATACCCAGCCCACCACCTCTTCCCCACACCCAGACAGTTAAATACCTGCTAGCCCAGCCACCTCTACCCCACACCCAGACTGTCACTACCTGCTAGCCCAGCCACCTCTTCCCCACACCTGGCAGATACCTGCTAGCCCAGCCACCTCTACCCCCACACCCAGACTGTCACTACCTGCTAGCCCAGCCACCTCTACCCCACATCCAGACTGTCACTACTTGCTAGCCCAGCCACCTCTACCTCACACCCAGACTGTCACTACCTGCAGCCCAGCCACCTCTACCTCACACCCAGACAGTTAAATACCTGCTAGCCCAGCCACCTCTACCCCACACGAGACAGTTAAATACCTGCTAGCCCAGCCACCTCTTCCCCACACCCAGACTGTCACTACCCAGCTGCCACCACTACCCCACACGAGACAGTTAAATACCTGCTAGCCCAACCACCTCTTCTCCACACCCAGACAGTTAAACACCTGCTAGCCCAGCCACCTCTACCCCACACGAGACAGTTAAATACCTGCTAGCCCAACCACCCTTCCCCACACCCAGACAGTTAAATACCTGCTAGCCCAGCCACCTCTACCCCACACGAGACAGTTAAATACCTGCAGCCCAGCCACCTCTACCTCACACCCAGACAGTTAAATACCTGCTAGCCCAGCCACCTCTCCCCCACACCCAGACTGTCACTACCTGCTAGCCCAGCCACCTCTACCTCACACCCAGACTGTCACTACCTGATAGCCCAGCCACCTCTACCTCACACCCAGACAGTTAAATACCTGCTAGCCCAGCCACCTCTACCTCACACCCAGACAGTTAAATACCTGCTAGCCCAGCCACTCTACCCCACACGAGACAGTTAAATACCTGCTAGCCCAGCCACCTCTTCCCCACACCCAGACTGTCACTACCTGCTAGCCCAGCCACCACTACCCCACACGAGACAGTTAAATACCTGCTAGCCCAACCACCCCTTCCCCACACCCAGACAGTTAAACACCTGCTAGCCCAGCCACCTCTACCCCACAGGAGACAGTTAAATACCCAGCCCAGCCACCTCTTCCCCACACCCAGACAGTTAAATACCTGCTAGCCCAGCCACCTCTACCCCACACCCAGACTGTCACTACCTGCTAGCCCAGCCACCTCTTCCCCACACCCAGACAGTTAAATACCTGCTAGCCCAGCCACCTCTTCCCCACACCCAGACAGTTAAATACCTACTAGCCCAGCCACCTCTACCCCACACCCAGACTGTCACTACCTGCTAGCCCAGCCACCTCTACCCCACACCCAGACAGTTAAATACCTACTAGCCCAGCCACCTCTACCCCACACCCAGACTGTCACTACCTGCTAGCCCAGCCACCTCTACCTCACACCCAGACAGTTAAATACCTGCTAGCCCAGCCACCTCTACCCCACACAAGACAGTTAAATACCTGCTAGCCCAGCCACCTCTACCCCACATCCAGACTGTCACTACCTGCTAGCCCAGCCACCTCTACCTCACACCCAGACTGTCACTACCTGCAGCCCAGCCACCTCTACCTCACACCCAGACAGTTAAATACCTGCTAGCCCAGCCACCTCTACCCCACACCCAGACAGTTAAATACCTGCTAGCCCAGCCACCTCTACCTCACACCCAGACAGTTAAATACCTGCTAGCCCAGCCACCACTACCCCACACGAGACAGTTAAATACCTGCTAGCCCAACCACCTCTTCTCCACACCCAGACAGTTAAATACCTGCTAGCCCAGCCACCTCAACCCCACACCCAGACTGTCACTACCTGCTAGCCCAGCCACCTCTACCCCACACGAGACAGTTAAATACCTGCTAGCCCAACCACTTCTTCCCCACACCCAGACAGTTAAATACCTGCTAGCCCAGCCACCTCTACCCCACACGAGACAGTTAAATACCTGCTAGCCCAACCACCTCTTCCCCACACCCAGACAGTTAAATACCTGCTAGCCCAGCCACCTCTACCCCACACGAGACAGTTAAATACCTGCTAGCCCAGCCACCTCTACCCCACACCCAGACTGTCACTACCTGCCTAGCCCAGCCACCTCTCCCCCACACCCAGACTGTCACTACCTGCTAGCCCAACCACCTCTTCCCCACACCCAGACAGTTAAATACCTGCTAGCCCAGCCACCTCTACCCCACACGAGACAGTTAAATACCTGCTAGCCCAGCCACCTCTTCCCCACACCCAGACTGTCACTACAGACTGCTAGCCCAGCCACCTCTACCCCACACCAGACAGTTAAATACCTGCTAGCCCAGCCACCTCTACCCCCACACCAGACAGACTGTCACTACAGACTGTCACTAGCCCAGCCACCTTTCTACCCCACACCCAGACTGTCACTACCTGCTACCGCCCAGCCACCTCTACCCCACACCCAGACTGTCACTACCTGCTAGCCCAGCAGACACCCCAGCCCAGCCACCTTACCCCACACCCAGACTGTCACTACCTGCTAGCCCAGCCACCTCTACCCCACAGGAGACAGTTAAATACCTGCTAGCCCAACCACCTCTTCCCCACACCCAGACAGTTAAATACCTGCTAGCCCAGCCACCTCTACCCCACACCCAGACTGTCACTACCTGCTAGCCCAGCCACCTCTTCCCCACACCCAGACAGTTAAATACCTGCTAGCCCAGCCACCTGCTAGCCCAGCCACCTCTTCCCCACACCCAGACTGTCACTACCTGCTAGCCCAGCCACCTCTACCCCTACCTCACACCCAGACAGTTAAATACCTGCTAGCCCAGCCACCTCTTCCCCACACCCCAGTTAAATACAGCCCAGCCACCTCTACCCCACACCCAGACTGTCACTACCTGCTACCTGCCAGCCCAGCCACCTCTTCCTCACACCCAGACAGTTAAATACCTGCTAGCCCAGCCACCTCTACCCCACACCGAGACAGTTAAATACCCTAGCCTCCAGCCACTCTTCCCCACACCCAGACAGTTAAATACCTGCTAGCCCAGCCACCTCTACCCCACACCCAGACTGTCACTACCTGCTAGCCCAGCCACCTCTTCCCCACACCCAGACAGTTAAATACCTGCTAGCCCAGCCACCTCTTCCCCACACCCAGACAGTTAAATACCTGCTAGCCCAGCCACCTCTACCCCACACCCAGACTGTCACTACTGCTAGCCCAGCCACCTCTTCCCCACACCCAGACAGTTAAATACCTGCTAGCCCAGCCACCTCTACCCCACACCCAGACTGTCACTAAGCCCAGCCACCTCTACCTCACACCCAGACAGTTAAATACCTGCTAGCCCAGCCACCTCTACCCCACTACCCACGAGACAGTTAAATACCTGCAGCCCAGCCACCTCTTCCCCACACCCCAGACAGTTAACTACCTGCCCACACCTCCCACACAGTAGCCCAGCCACCCTTCCCCACAGGAGACAGTTAAATATAGTAGCCACCTCTACCCAACCAGACCTCTTCCCCACACCTCACACCCAGACAGTTAAATACCTGCTAGCCCAGCCACCTCTACCCCACACGAGACAGTTAAATACTAGCCCAGCCAGCCTGTCACTACTTGCTAGCCCAGCCACCTCTACCCACACCCAGCTACCTGCCACCTCTACCCCACACGAGACAGTTTAAATACCTGCTAGCCCAACCACCTCTACCCCACACCCAGACTGTCACTACCTGCTAGCCCAGCCACCTCTACCCCACCCAGACTGTAACTACCTGCTAGCCCAACCACCTCTTCCCCACACCCAGACAGTTAAAGCCAGCCACCTCTACCCCACACCCAGACTGTCACACCTGCCCAGCCCAGCCACCTCTACCCACACCCAGACAGTTAAATACCTGCTAGCCCAGCCACCTCTTCCCCACACGAGACAGACAGTTAAATACCTGCTAGCCCAGCCACCTCTACCCCACACCCAGACTGTCACTACTTGCAGCCCAGCCACCTCTACCCCACACCCAGACTGTCACTGCTAGCCCAGCCACCTCTTCCTCACACCCAGACAGTTAAATACCTGCAGCCCAGCCACCTCTACCCCACACCCAGACAGTTAAATACCTGTAGCCCAGCCACCTCTACCTCACACCCAGACAGTTAAATACCTGCTAGCCCAGCCACCTCTACCCCACACCCAGACAGTCAATACCTGCTCGCCCAGCCACCTCTACCCCACACCCAGACTGTCACTACCTGCTAGCCCAGCCACCTTTACCCCACACCCAGACTGTCACTACCTGCTAGCCCAGCCACCTCTACCCCACAGGAGACAGTTAAATACCCTAGCCCAGCCACCTCTTCCCACACCCAGACAGTTAAATACCTGCTAGCCCAGCCACCTCTACCCCACACCCAGACTGTCACTACCTGCTAGCCCAGCCACCTCTTCCCCACACCCAGACAGTTAAATACCTGCTAGCCCAGCCACATCTACCCCACACCCAGACTGTCACTACCTGCTAGCCCAGCCACCTCTACCTCACACCCAGACAGTTAAATACCTGCTAGCCCAGCCACCTCTACCCCACACGAGACAGTTAAATACCTGCTAGCCCAGCCACCTCTACCCCACATCCAGACTGTCACTACAGCCCAGCCACCTCTACCTCACACCCAGACTGTCACTACCTGCTAGCCCAGCCACCTCTACCCCACAGGAGACAGTTAAATACCCAGCCCAGCCAGTCTACCCCACACCCAGACTGTCACTACCTGCTAGCCCAGCCACCTCTTCCCCACACCCAGACAGTTAAATACCTGCTAGCCCAGCCACCTCTACCCCACACCCAGACTGTCACTACCTGCAGCCCAGCCACCTCTACCTCACACCCAGACAGTTAAATACCCAGCCCAGCCACCTCTTCCCCACACCCAGACAGTTAAATACCTGCAGCCCAGCCACCTCTACCCCACACCCAGACTGTCACTACCTGCTAGCCCAGCCACCTCTACCTCACACCCAGACAGTTAAATACCTGCTAGCCCAGCCACCTCTACCCCACAGGAGACAGTTAAATACCTGCTAGCCCAGCCACCTCTACTCCCCACATCCAGACTGTAAATACTTGCTAGCCCAGCCACCTCTACCTCACACCCAGACTGTCACTACCTGCAGCCCAGCCACCTCTACCTCACACCCAGACAGTTAAATACCTGCTAGCCCAGCCACCTCTACCCCACACCCAGACAGTTAAATACCCTAGCCCAGCCACCTCTACCTCACACCCAGACAGTTAAATACCTGCTAGCCCAGCCACCTCTACCCCACACCCAGACTGTCACTACCTGCTCGCCCAGCCACCTCTACCCCACACCCAGACTGTCACTACCTGCTAGCCCAGCCACCTTACCTCACACCCAGACTGTCACTACCTGCTAGCCCAGCCACCTCTACCCCCACAGGAGACAGTTAAATACCTGCTAGCCCAACCACCTCTTCCCCACACCCAGACAGTCAATACCTGCCAGCCCAGCCACCTCTACCCCACACCCAGACTGTCACTACCTGCTAGCCCAGCCACCTCTTCCCCACACCCAGACAGTTAAATACCTGCTAGCCCAGCCACCTCTACCCCACACCCAGACTGTCACTACCTGCTAGCCCAGCCACCTCTACCTCACACCCAGACAGTTAAATACCTGCTAGCCCAGCCACCTCTACCCCACACGAGACAGTTAAATACCTGCTAGCCCAGCCACCTCTACCCCACATCCAGACTGTCACTACTTGCTAGCCCAGCCACCTCTACCTCACACCCAGACTGTCACTACCTGCTAGCCCAGCCACCTCTACCCCACAGGAGACAGTTAAATACCTGCTAGCCCAACCACCTCTTCCCCCCACACCCAGACAGTTAAATACCAGCCCAGCCACCTCTACCCCACACCCAGACTGTCACTACCTGCAGCCCAGCCACCTCTACCTCACACCCAGACAGTTAAATACCTGCTAGCCCAGCCACCTCTTACCCCCACACCCAGACAGTTAAATACCTGCTAGCCCAGCCACCTCTACCCCACACCCAGACTGTCACTACCTGCTAGCCCAGCCACCTCTACCTCACACCCAGACAGTTAAATACCTGCTAGCCCAGTCACCTTTACCCCACACGAGACAGTTAAATACCTGCAGCCCAGCCACCTCTACCCCACATCCAGACTGTCACTACTTGCTAGCCCAGCCACCTCTACCTCACACCCAGACTGTCACTACCTGCTAGCCCAGCCACCTCTACCTCACACCCAGACAGTTAAATACCTGCAGCCCAGCCACCTCTACCCCACACCCAGACAGTTAAATACCTCCTAGCCCAGCCACCTCTACCTCACACCCAGACAGTTAAATACCCAGCCCAGCCACCACTATCCCACACGAGACAGTTAAATACCTGCTAGCCCAACCACCTCTTCTCCACACCCAGACAGTTAAATACCTGCTAGCCCAGTCACCTCAACCCCACACCCAGACTGTCACTACCTGCTAGCCCAGCCACCCCACACGAGACAGTTAAATACCTGCAGCCCAACCACCTCTTCCCCACACCCATACAGTTAAATACCTGCTAGCCCAGCCACCTCTACCCCACACCAGACAGTTAAATCACCTGCAGCCCAACCACCCTTCCCCACACCCAGACAGTTAAATACCTGCTAGCCCAGCCACCTCTACCCCACACGAGACAGTTAAATACCTGCTAGCCCAGCCACCTCTACCCCACACCCAGACTGTCACTACCTGCTAGCCCAGCCACCTCTACCCCACTCCCCAGACTGTCACTACCTGCAGCCCAGCCACCTCTACCTCACACCCAGACAGTTAAATACCTGCTAGCCCAGCCACCACTACCCCACACGAGACAGTTAAATACCTGCTAGCCCAACCACCTCTTCTCCACACCCAGACAGTTAAATACCTGCTAGCCCAGCCACCTCAACCCCACACCCAGACTGTCACTACCTGCTAGCCCAGCCACCTCTACCCCACACGAGACAGTTAAATACCTGCTAGCCCAACCACCTCTTCCCCACACCCAGACAGTTAAATACCTGCTAGCCCAGCCACCTCTACCCCACACGAGACAGTTAAATACCTGCTAGCCCAACCACCCTTCCCCACACCCAGACAGTTAAATACCCAGCCCAGCCACCTCTACCCCACACGAGACAGTTAAATACCTGCTAGCCCAGCCACCTCTACCCCACACCCAGACTGTCACTACTGCCAGCCAGCCACCTCTACCCCACTCCCAGACTGTCACTACCTGCAGCCCAACCACCTCTTCCCCACACCCAGACAGTTAAATACCTGCCAGCCCAGCCACCTCTACCCCACACCCAGACTGTCACTACCTGCTAGCCCAGCCAACCTCTACCTCACACCCAGACAGTTAAATACCTGCTAGCCCAGCCACCTCTACCCCACACGAGACAGTTAAATACCTGCTAGCCCAGCCACCTCTTCCCCACACCCAGACTATCACTACCTGCAGCCCAGCCACCTCTACCCACACGAGACAGTTAAATACCTGCAGCCCAGCCACCTCTACCTCACACCCAGACTGTCACTACCTGCTAGCCCAGCCACCTCTACCCCCACGAGACAGTTAAATACCTGCTAGCCCAACCACCTCTTCCCCACACCCAAACAGTTAAATACCTGCAGCCCAACCACCTCTACCCCACCCGAGACAGTTAAATACCTGCTAGCCCAGCCACCTCTACCCCACACCCAGACTGTCACTACCTGCTAGCCCAGCCACCTCTACCTCACACCCAGACAGTTAAATACCTGCTAGCCCAGCCACCTCTACCCCCACGAGACAGTTAAATACCTGCAGCCCAGCCACCTCTTCCCCACACCCAGACAGTTAAATACCTGCTAGCCCAGCCACCTCTACCCCACACCCAGACTGTCACTACCTGCCAGCCCAGCCACCTCTACCTCACACCCAGACAGTTAAATACCTGCAGCCCATCCACCTCTACCTCACACCCAGACAGTCAAATACCTGCTAGCCCAGCCACCTCTACCTCACACCCAGACAGTTAAATACCTGCTAGCCCAGCCACCTCTACCCCACACGAGACAGTTAAATACCTGCTAGCCGAGCCACCTCGACCCCACACGAGACAGTTAAATACCTGCTAGCCCAGCCACCTCTACCCCACACGAGACAGTTAAATACCTGCTAGCCCAGCCACCTCTACCCCACATCCAAACTGTCACTACCTGCTAGCCCAGCCACCTCTACCCCACACGAGACAGTTAAATACCAGCCCAACCACCTCTTCCCCACACCCAGACAGTCAAATACCTGCTAGCCTAGCCACCTCTACCCCACACCCAGACAGTTAAATACCTGCTAGCCCAGCCACCTCTACCCCACACCCAGACAGTTAAATACCTGCTAGCCCAGCCACCTCTAACCCACACGGGACAGTTAAATACCTGCTAGCCCAACCACCTCTTTCCCACACCCAGACAGTTAAATACCTGCTAGCCCAGCCACGCCCTGCCCTCTCTGCTTCAATCACTCAGACGAGGGCAAGTACTGTAAACCTGGACAATAGTCCCCACACCCTTAACTCTCACTAACCTTACCGCTACTCCCCCACCCCAATGATCATGCTGCTGTTCCCCCTATGGTCATTCCCCCCACCTCCTCAATGATCATGCTGCTGTTCCCCTATGGTCACCTCTACCCCAATGATCATGCTGCTGTTCCCCCTATGGCACATTCCCCCCACCCTCAATGATCATGCTGCTGTTCCCCCTATGGTCATCCCCTACCCCAATGATCATGCTGCTGTTCCCTATGGTCATCCCCTCACCCCATACTATTATTTTTATTACCATTTTCATTATTTTATTTCACTGCATGTTGGAGCTGGAAACCTAATATTTTCACTGTACCTGTAATAACACCTGTAACCCTGTACATGTGACTATTAAACACTGTAATAACACCTGCTACCCTGTACATGTGACTATTAAACACTGTAATAACACCTGTAACCCTGTACATGCGACTATTAAACACTGTAATAACACCTGCTACCCTGTACATGTGACTATTAAACACTGTAATAACACCTGTAACCCTGTACATGCGACTATTAAACACTGTAATAACACCTGTAACCCTGTACATGTGACTATTAAACACTGTAATAACACCTGTAACCCTGTACATGTGACTATTAAACACTGTACCCTGTAATAACACCTGTAACCCTATACATGTGACTATTAAACACTGTAATAACACCTGCTACCCTGTACATGTGACTATTAAACACTGTACCCTGTAATAACACCTGTAACCCTGTACATGTGACTATTAAACACTGTAATAACACCTGTAACCCTGTACATGTTACTATTAAACACTGTAATAACACCTGTAACCCTGTACATGTGACTATTAAACACTGTAATATTACCTGCTACCCTGTACATGTGACTATTAAACACTGTACCCTGTAATAACACCTGCTACCCTGTATATGTTACTATTAAACACTGTAATAACACCTGCAACCCTGTACATGTGACTATTAAACACTGTAATAACACCTGTAACCCTGTACATGTGACTATTAAACACTGTAATAACACCTGTAACCCTGTACATGTGACTATTAAACACTGTAATAACACCTGTTACCCTGTACATGTGACTATTAAACACTGTACCCTGTAATAACACCTGCTACCCTGTACATGTGACTATTAAACACTGTAATAACACCTGCTACCCTGTACATGTGACTATTAAACACTGTACCCTGTAATAACACCTGTAACCCTGTACATGTGACTATTAAACACTGTAATAACACCTGTAACCCTGTACATGTGACTATTAAACACTGTAATAACACCTGCTACCCTGTACATGTGACTATTAAACACTGTAATAACACCTGCTACCCTGTACATGTGACTATTAAACACTGTAATAACACCTGTAACCCTGTACATGTGACTATTAAACACTGTACCCTGTAATAACACCTGTAACCCTGTACATGTGACTAGTAAACACTGTAATAACACCTGTAACCCTGTACATGTGACTATTAAAACACTGTACCCTGTAATAACACCTGTAACCATGTACATGTGACTATTAAACACTGTAATAACACCTGTAACCCTGTACATGTGACTATTAAACACTGTACCCTGTAATAACACCTGTAACCCTGTACATGTGACTATTAAACACTGTAATAACACCTGCTACCCTGTACATGTGACTAGTAAACACTGTAATAACACCTGTAACCCTGTACATGTGACTAGTAAACACTGTAATAACACCTGTAACCCTGTACATGTGACTATTAAACACTGTAATAACACCTGCTACCCTGTACATGTGACTAGTAAACACTGTAATAACACCTGTAACCCTGTACATGTGACTAGTAAACACTGTAATAACACCTGCAACCCTGTACATGTGACTATTAAACACTGTAATAACACCTGCTACCCTGTACATGTGACTATTAAACACTATAATAACACCTGTAACCCTGTACATGTGACTATTAAACACTGTAATAACACCTGTAACACTGTACATGTGACTATTAAACACTGTAATAACACCTGTAACCCTGTACATGTGACTATTAAACACTGTAATAACACCTGTAACCCTGTACATGTGACTATTACACACTGTAATAACACCTGCAACCCTGTACATGTGACTATTACACACTGTAATAACACCTGTAACCCTGTACATGTGACTATTACACACTGTAATAACACCTGTAACCCTGTACATGTGACTATTAAACACTGTACCCTGTAATAACACCTTCTACCCTGTACATGTGACTATTAAACACTGTAATAACACCTGCTACCCTGTACATGTGACTATTACACACTGTAATAACACCTGTAACCCTGTACATGTGACTATTACACACTGTAATAACACCTGCTACCCTGTACATGTGACTATTACACTGTAATAACACCTGTAACCCTGTACATGTGACTATTAAACACTGTAATAACACCTGTAACCCTGTACATGTGACTATTAAACACTGTAATAACACCTGCAACCCTGTACATGTGACTATTAAACACTGTACCCTGTAATAACACCTGTAACCCTGTACATGTGACTATTAAACACTGTAATAACACCTGTAACCCTGTACATGTGACTATTAAACACTGTAATAACACCTGTAACCCTGTACATGTGACTATTAAACACTGTAATAACACCTGCAACCCTGTACATGTGACTATTAAACACTGTAATAACACCTGCTACCCTGTACATGTGACTAGTAAACACTGTAATAACACCTGTAACCCTGTACATGTGACTAATAAACACTGTAATAACACCTGTAACCCTGTACATGTGACTATTAAAACACTGTACCCTGTAATAACACCTGTAACCCTGTACATGTGACTATTAAACACTGTACCCTGTAATAACACCTGCTACCCTGTACATGTGACTATTAAACACTGTAATAACACCTGTAACCCTGTACATGTGACTATTAAACACTGTACCCTGTAATAACACCTGTAACCCTGTACATGTGACTATAAAACACTGTAATAACACCTGTAACCCTGTACATGTGACTATTAAACACAGTACCCTGTAATAACACCTGTAACCCTGTACATGTGACTATTAAACACAGTACCCTGTAATAACACCTGCTACCCTGTACATGTGACTATTAAACACTGTAATAACACCTGTAACCCTGTACATGTGACTATTAAACACAGTACCCTGTAATAACACCTGTAACCCTGTACATGTGACTATTAAACACTGTACCCTGTAATAACACCTGTAACCCTGTACATGTGACTATTAAACACTGTACCCTGTAATAACACCTGTAACCCTGTACATGTGACTATTAAACACTGTAATAACACCTGTAACCCTGTACATGTGACTATTAAACACAGTACCCTGTAATACCTAGGATAGGGTAAGTAAGGGTAAGTAATCTTTCTCACCCCCTTCCCCCCCAACAAGATTTAGATGCAAGTGGCTGTTCCACTGGTTGTCATAAGGTGTATGCACCAATTTGTAAGTCGCTCTGGATAAGAGCGTCTGCTAAATGACTTAAATGTAAATGTAAATGTAAATAACACCTGTAACCCTGTACATGTGACTATAAAACACTGTAATAACACCTGTAACCCTGTACATGTGACTATTAAACACTGTACCCTGTAATAACACCTGTAACCCTGTACATGTGACTATTAAACACTGTAATAACACCTGTAACCCTGCACATGTGACTATTAAACACTGTAATAACACCTGTAACCCTGTACATGTGACTATTAAACACTGTAATAACACCTGTAGCCCTGTACATGTGACTATTAAACACTGTAATAACACCTGTAACCCTGTACATGTGACTATTAAAACACTGTAATAACACCTGTAGCCCTGTACATGTGACTATTAAACACTGTAATAACACCTGCTACCCTGTACATGTGACTATTAAACACTGTACCCTGTAATAACACCTGCTACCCTGTACATGTGACTATTAAACACTGTACCCTGTAATAACACCTGCTACCCTGTACATGTGACTATTAAACACTGTAATAACACCTGTAACCCTGTACATGTGACTATTAAACACTGTAATAACACCTGCTACCCTGTACATGTGACTATTAAACACTGTAATAACACCTGTAACCCTGTACATGTGACTATTAAACACTGTACCCTGTAATAACACCTGCTACCCTGTACATGTGACTAGTAAACACTGTAATAACACCTGTAACCCTGTACATGTGACTATTAAACACTGTAATAACACCTGTAACCCTGTACATGTGACTATTAAACACTGTAATAACACCTGCTACCCTGTACATGTGACTATTAAACACTGTAATAACACCTGCTACCCTGTACATGTGACTATTAAACACTGTACCCTGTAATAACACCTGTAACCCTGTACATGTGACTATTAAACACTGTAATAACACCTGCTACCCTGTACATGTGACTATTAAACACTGTACCCTGTAATAACACCTGTAACCCTGTACATGTGACTATTAAACACTGTACCCTGTAATAACACCTGTAACCCTGTACATGTGACTATTAAACACTGTACCCTGTAATAACACCTGTAACCCTGTACATGTGACTATTAAACACTGTAATAACACCTGTAACCCTGTACATGTGACTATTAAACACTGTAATAACACCTGTAACCCTGTACATGTGACTATTAAACACTGTAATAACACCTGTAACCCTGTACATGTGACTATTACACTGTAATAACACCTGTAACCCTGTACATGTGACAATTAAACACTGTAATAACACCTGCTACCCTGTACATGTGACTATTACACTGTAATAACACCTGCTACCCTGTACATGTGACTATTAAACACTGTAATAACACCTGTAACCCTATACATGTGACTATTAAACACTGTAATAACACCTGTAACCCTGTACATGTGACTATTAAACACTGTACCCTGTAATAACACCTGCAACCCTGTACATGTGACTATTAAACACTGTAATAACACCTGCAACCCTGTACATGTGACTATTAAACACTGTAATAACACCTGTAACCCTGTACATGTGACTATTAAACACTGTAATAACACCTGCAACCCTGTACATGTGACTATTAAACACTGTAATAACACCTGTAACCCTGTACATGTGACTATTAAACACTGTAATAACACCTGCTACCCTGTACATGTGACTATTAAACACTGTAATAACACCTGTAACCCTGTACATGTGACTATTAAACACTGTAATAACACCTGTAACCCTGTACATGTGACTATTAAACACTGTAATAACACCTGCTACCCTGTACATGTGACTATTAAACACTGTAATAACACCTGTAACCCTGTACATGTGACTATTAAACACTGTAATAACACCTGCTACCCTGTACATGTGACTAATAAACACTGTAATAACACCTGTAACCCTGTACATGTGACTATTAAACACTGTAATAACACCTGTAACCCTGTACATGTGACTATTAAACACTGTAATAACACCTGTAACCCTGTACATGTGACTATTAAACACAGTACCCTGTAATACCTAGGATAGGGTAAGTAAGGGTAAGTAATCTTTCTCACCCCCTTCCCCCCCAACAAGATTTAGATGCAAGTGGCTGTTCCACTGGTTGTCATAAGGTGTATGCACCAATTTGTAAGTCGCTCTGGATAAGAGCGTCTGCTAAATGACTTAAATGTAAATGTAAATGTAAATAACACCTGTAACCCTGTACATGTGACTATAAAACACTGTAATAACACCTGTAACCCTGTACATGTGACTATTAAACACTGTACCCTGTAATAACACCTGTAACCCTGTACATGTGACTATTAAACACTGTAATAACACCTGTAACCCTGCACATGTGACTATTAAACACTGTAATAACACCTGTAACCCTGTACATGTGACTATTAAACACTGTAATAACACCTGTAGCCCTGTACATGTGACTATTAAACACTGTAATAACACCTGTAACCCTGTACATGTGACTATTAAAACACTGTAATAACACCTGTAGCCCTGTACATGTGACTATTAAACACTGTAATAACACCTGCTACCCTGTACATGTGACTATTAAACACTGTACCCTGTAATAACACCTGTAACCCTGTACATGTGACTATTAAACACTGTACTCCTGTAATAACACCTGTAACCCTGTACATGTGACTATTAAACACTGTAATAACACCTGTAACCCTGTACATGTGACTATTAAACACTGTAATAACACCTGCTACCTGTACATGTGACTAGTAAACACTGTAATAACACCTGTAACCCTGTACATGTGACTATTAAACACTGTACCCTGTAATAACACCTGTAACCCTGTACATGTGACTAGTAAACACTGTAATAACACCTGCCAACCCTGTACATGTGACTATTAAACACTGTAATAACACCTGCTACCCTGTACATGTGACTATTAAACACTGTAATAACACCTGCTACCCTGTACATGTGACTATTAAACACTGTAATAACACCTGTAACCCTGTACATGTGACTATTAAACACTGTACCCTGTAATAACACCTGTAACCCTGTACATGTGACTATTAAACACTGTAATAACACCTGTAACCCTGTACATGTGACTATTAAACACTGTAATAACACCTGTAACCCTGTACATGTGACTATTAAACACTGTACCCTGTAATAACACCTGTAACCCTGTACATGTGACTATTAAACACTGTACCCTGTAATAACACCTGTAACCCTGTACATGTGACTATTAAACACTGTAATAACACCTGTAACCCTGTACATGTGACTATTAAACACTGTAATAACACCTGTAACCCTGTACATGTGACTATTACACTGTAATAACACCTGTAACCCTGTACATGTGACTATTACACTGTAATAACACCTGTAACCCTGTACATGTGACTATTACACTGTAATAACACCTGTAACCCTGTACATGTGACTATTACACTGTAATAACACCTGCTACCCTGTACATGTGACTATTAAACACTGTAATAACACCTGTAACCCTATACATGTGACTATTAAACACTGTAATAACACCTGTAACCCTGTACATTTGACTATTAAACACTGTACCCTGTAATAACACCTGCAACCCTGTACATGTGACTATTAAACACTGTAATAACACCTGTAACCCTATACATGTGACTATTAAACACTGTAATAACACCTGTAACCCTGTACATGTGACTATTAAACACTGTAATAACACCTGCAACCCTGTACATGTGACTATTAAACACTGTAATAACACCTGTAACCCTATACATGTGACTATTAAACACTGTAATAACACCTGCTACCCTGTACATGTGACTATTACACTGTAATAACACCTGTAACCCTGTACATGTGACTATTAAACACTGTAATAACACCTGTAACCCTGTACATGTGACTATTAAACACTGTAATAACACCTGCTACCCTGTACATGTGACTATTACACTGTAATAACACCTGTAACCCTGTACATGTGACTATTAAACACTGTAATAACACCTGCAACCCTGTACATGTGACTATTAAACACTGTAATAACACATGTAACCCTGTACATGTGACTATTAAACACTGTAATAACACCTGTAACCCTGTACATGTGACTATTAAACACTGTAATAACACCTGTAGCCCTGTACATGTGACTATTAAACACTGTAATAACACCTGCTACCCTGTACATGTGACTATTAAACACTGTAATAACACCTGCTACCCTGTACATGTGACTATTAAACACTGTAATAACACCTGTAGCCCTGTACATCTATCTATTAAAAACTGAAAAGGCAACACTTTGCAGAACTGACCACTTCCTTTAGTTGGGGTGGGAGTGACCTCAACCCACCACCTAACATGTCTAGTGTGACGGCTATGGTGTTCAGTTGACAGTCAGAGCTACACCCCCCATCTGCAGTGTGTAGACCCACCTGTCCAGGTCTGTCTCCAGTCCGTGTAGTCTGTTCACCAGGGTCGTCTTCTCAGAACGGAGACACTCACACTCCTGCTGCAGACTGGGACAGTCCTTCTGAAGACGCTGAAACTCCCCTACAGAGAGATGTGAACAGGTTACAACAGCTGATTCTCACTGAACAGTCACTGAACAGTCACTGAACAGTCACTGAACAGTCACTGAACTCATTGTGCTGAGCCTTAAACATTCATCAACTCTTCTTGAGCCATTAGTTCACATGTAACAGACGGGATGAAGGCAAAATGGTAGTAGGTGTTTGTACCATTGTGCTGCTACCATGCTGTATTGTCATGTTTTGCTACCATGTTGTGCTGCTACCATATTGTGCTGTTACCATGCTGAATTGTCAAGTGTTGCTACCATATTGTGCGGCTACCATGTTGTGGTGCTACCATGCTGTATTGTCATGTGTTGCTACCATGTGGTGCTGCTACCATGTTATGGTGCTACCATGTTGTGTTGCTACCATGTTGTGCTGCTACCATATTGTGTTGCTACCATGCTGTATTGTCATGTGTGGCTACCATGTTGTGCGGCTACCATGTTGTGCCGCTACCATGTTGTGTTGCTACCATGTTGTGCTGCTACCATGTTGTGTTGCTACCATGTTGTTCTGCTACCATGTTGTGTTGCTACCATGCTGTGCTGCTACCATATTGTGATGCTACCATGTTGTGTTGCTACCATGTTGTGGTGCTACCATGCTGTATTGTCATGTGTTGCTACCATATTGTGATGCTACCATGTTGTGTTGCTACCATGTTGTGGTGCTACCATGTTGTGGTGCTACCATGCTGTATTGTCATGTGTTGCTACCATGTTGTGCTGCTACCATGTTGTGGTGCTACCATGCTGTATTGTCATGTGTTGCTACCATGTTGTGTTGCTACCATGTTGTGGTGCTACCATGCTGTATTGTCATGTGTTGCTACCATGTTGTGCTGCTACCATGTTGTGGTGCTACCATGCTGTATTGTCATGTGTTGCTGCCATGTTGTGTTGCTACCATGTTGTGGTGCTACCATGCGGTATTGTCATGTGTTGCTGCCATGCTGTTGTCTTAGGTCTCTCTTGTTGTGTCTTTGTCCTATATTTATATTTATTTATCCCAGGGCCCCGTCCCCGTAGGAGGCCGTCATTGGAAATAAGAACGTGTTCTTTTTTTCTTTTTACATGTTTTATTTCACCTTTATTTAACCAGGTATTTATATATATAACCCTTTATTTAACCAGGTATTTATATATATATAACCCTTTATTTAACCAGGTATTTATATATATAACCCTTTATTTAACCAGGTATTTATATATATATAACCCTTTATTTAACCAGGTATTTATATATATATAACCCTAACCCTTTATTTAACCAGGTATTTATATATATAACCCTTTATTTTATTTAACCAGGTATGTATATATATATATAACCCTTTATTTAACCAGGTATTTATCTATATAACCCTTTATTTAACCAGGTATTTATATATATAACCCTTTATTTAACCAGGTATTTATATATATAACCCTAACCCTTTATTTAACCAGGTATTTATATATATAACCCTTTATTTAACCAGGTATTTATATATATAACCCTTTATTTAACCAGGTATTTATATATATAACCCTTTATTTAACCAGGTATTTATATATATATAACCCTAACCCTTTATTTAACCAGGTATTTATATATATAACCCTTTATTTTATTTAACCAGGTATGTATATATATATAACCCTTTATTTAACCAGGTATTTATCTATATAACCCTTTATTTAACCAGGTATTTATATATATAACCCTTTATTTAACCAGGTATTTATATATATAACCCTAACCCTTTATTTAACCAGGTATTTATATATATATAACCCTTTATTTAACCAGGTATTTATATATATAACCCTTTATTTAACCAGGTATTTATATATATAACCCTAACCCTTTATTTAACCAGGTATTTATATATATAACCCTAACCCTTTATTTAACCAGGTATTTATATATATAACCCTAACCCTTTATTTAACCAGGTATTTATATATATAACCCTAACCCTTTATTTAACCAGGTATTTATATATATAACCCTTTATTTAACCAGGTATTTATCTATATAACCCTTTATTTAACCAGGTATTTATATATATAACCCTTTATTTAACCAGATATTTATATATATAACCCTTTATTTAACCAGGTATATATATATAGAACCCTAACCCTTTATTTAACCAGGTATTTATATATATAACCCTTTATTTAACCAGGTATTTATATATATAACCCTAACCCTTTATTTAACCAGGTATTTATATATATATAACCCTTTATTTAACCAGGTATTTATATATATATAACCCTAACCCTTTATTTAACCAGGTATATATATATAGAACCCTAACCCTTTATTTAACCAGGTATTTATATATATAACCCTTTATTTAACCAGGTATTTATATATATAACCCTAACCCTTTATTTAACCAGGTATTTATATATATATAACCCTTTATTTAACCAGGTATTTATATATATAACCCTTTATTTAACCAGATATTTATATATATAACCCTTTATTTAACCAGGTATTTATATATATATAACCCTAACCCTTTATTGAACCAGGTATTTATATATATATAACCCTAACCCTTAATTTAACCAGGTATTTATATATATATAACCCTTTATTTAACCAGATATTTATATATATAACCCTTTATTTAACCAGGTATTTATATATATATAACCCTTTATTTAACCAGGTATATATATATAGAACCCTAACCCTTTATTTAACCAGTTATTTATATATATAACCCTTTATTTAACCAGGTATTTATATATATAACCCTAACCCTTTATTTAACCAGGTATTTATATATATAACCCTTTATTTAACCAGGTATTTATCTATATAACCCTTTATTTAACCAGGTATTTATCTATATAACCCTTTATTTAACCAGGTATTTATATATATATAACCCTTTATTGAACCAGGTATTTATATATATAACCCTAACCCTTTATTTAACCAGGTATTTATATATATAACCCTTTATTTAACCAGATATTTATATATATAACCCTTTATTTAACCAGGTATTTATATATATATAACCCTAACCCTTTATTGAACCAGGTATTTATATATATATAACCCTAACCCTTAATTTAACCAGGTATTTATATATATATAACCCTTTATTTAACCAGGTATTTATATATATATAACCCTAACCCTTTATTTAACCAGGTATTTATATATATATAACCCTTTATTTAATCAGGTATTTATATATATAACCCTTTATTGAACCAGGTATTTATATATATATAACCCTAACCCTTAATTTAACCAGGTATTTATATATATATAACCCTTTATTTAACCAGGTATTTATATATATATAACCCTAACCCTTTATTTAACCAGGTATTTATATATATATAACCCTTTATTTAATCAGGTATTTATATATATAACCCTTTATTTAACCAGGTATTTATATATATAACCCTAACCCTTTATTTAACCAGGTATTTATATATATATAACCCTTTATTTAATCAGGTATTTATATATATAACCCTTTATTGAACCAGGTATTTATATATATAACCCTAACCCTTTATTTAACCAGGTATTTATATATATATAACCCTTTATTTAATCAGGTATTTATATATATAACCCTTTATTGAACCAGGTATTTATATATATAACCCTAACCCTTTATTTAACCAGGTATTTATATATATAACCCTTTATTTAATCAGGTATTTATATATATAACCCTTTATTTAACCAGGTATTTATATATATATAACCCTAACCCTTTATTGAACCAGGTATTTATATATATATAACCCTAACCCTTTATTGAACCAGGTATTTATATATATATAACCCTAACCCTTTATTGAACCAGGTATTTATATATATAACCCTAACCCTTTATTTAACCAGGTATTTATATATATATAACCCTTTATTTAATCAGGTATTTATATATATAACCCTTTATTGAACCAGGTATTTATATATATAACCCTAACCCTTTATTTAACCAGGTATTTATATATATATAACCCTTTATTTAATCAGGTATTTATATATATAACCCTTTATTGAACCAGGTATTTATATATATAACCCTAACCCTTTATTTAACCAGGTATTTATATATATATAACCCTTTATTTAATCAGGTATTTATATATATAACCCTTTATTTAATCAGGTATTTATATATATAACCCTAACCCTTTATTGAACCAGGTAGGCTAGTTGAGAACAAGTTCTCATTTACAACTGCGACCTGGCCAAGACAAAGCATAGCAGTGCAACAAAAACAACAACACAGAGTTACACATGGGATAAACAAACGTAAAGTCAACAACAATAGAAACATTTTTTTTTACAGTGTGTGTAAGGAGGTACGGCAATAAATAGGCCGTAGTATGGAAGGTGGGCTTTTTACAGATGGGCTGTGTACAGCTGCAGCGATCTGTGAGCTGCTCAGATAGCTGATGCTTAAAGTTAGTGAGGGAGTTGTGATTTTTGCAATTCGTTCCAGTCATTGGCAGCAGAGAACTGGAAGGAAAGGTGGGCAAAGGAGGAATTGGCTTTGGAGGTGACAAGTGAAATATACCTGCTGGAGCGCTTGTTACGGATGGGTGTTGCTATAGTGACCAGTGAGCTGAGACAAAGCGGGGCTTTACCTAGAAAAGACTTGTAGATGACCTGTAGCCAGAGGGTTTGGCGACGAGTTTGAAGCGAGGGCCAACCAACAAGAGCGTACAGGTCACAATGGTGGGTAGTATATGGGGCTTTGGTGACAAAACAGATGGCACTGTGATAGACTGCATCCAATTTGTTGAGTAGAGTGTTGGAGGCTATTTTATAGATGATATCGCCGAAGTCGAGGATCGGTAGGATAGTCAGTTTTACGAGGGTATGTTTGACAGCGTGAGTGAAGGAGGCGTTGTTGCGAAATAGGAAGCTGATTCTAGATTTAATATTGGATTGAGGATGCTTAATATTGCTCTGGAAGGAGAGTTTACAGTCTAGCCAGACACCTAGGTATTTGTAGTTGTCCCCATATTCTAAGTCAGAACCGTCTAGAGTAGTGATGCTAGGTGGGCGGGCGGATGCGGGCAGCGATCGGTTAAAAAGCATGCATTTAGTTTTACTAGCATTTAAGAGCAGTTGAAGGCCACAGAAGGAGAGTTGTATGGCATTGAAGCTCGTCTGGAGGTTTGTTAACCTTTTTGGGATAGGGGGCAGCATTTTCACTTTTGGATGAATAGCGTGCCCAGAGTGATCTGCCTCCTACTCTGTTCCAGAAGCTAATATAATCATAGTATTATTAGTATTGGATAGAAAACACTCTGAAGTTTCTAAAACTGTTTGAATGATGTCTGTGAGTATAACAGAACTCATATGGCAGGCAAAAACCTGAGAAAAATCCAACCAGGAAGTGGAAAAGCTAGCCTTTGATTTCCTGACTGACTGTGTATATTGGTTCCTGACTTCCCTGAACAGTTGCATATCGCGGGGACTATTCGATGCTATTGCAGTCCGCCACAGGATGTTTTTGTGCTGGTCGAGGGCAGTCAGGTCTGGAGTGAACCAAGGGCTATATCTGTTCTTAGTTCTACATTTTTTGAAAGGGGCATGCTTATTTAAGATAGTGAGGAAAACACTTTGTAAGAACAACCAGGCATTCGCAACTGACGGGATGAGGTCAATATCCTTCCAGGATACCCGGGCCAGGTCGATTAGAAAGGCCTGCTCGCAGAAGTATTTTAGGGAGCGTTTGACAGTGATGAGGGGTGGTCGTTGGACTGCGGACCCATAACGGATACAGGCAATGAGGCAGTGATCACTGAGATCCTGATTGAAGACAGCGGAGGTGTATTTGGAGGGCCAGTTGGTCAGGATAATATCTATGAGGGTGCCCATATTTACGGATTTAGGGTTGTACCTGGTGGGTTCCTTGATGATTGTGTGAGATTGAGGGCGTCTAGCTTAGATTGTAGGATGGCCGGGGTGCTAAACATATCCCAGTTTAGGTCACCTAACAGTATGAACTCTGAAGATAGATGGGGGCAATCAATTCACATATGGTATCAGCTGGGAGCTGAGGGGTCTATAACAGGCAGCAACAGTGAGACTTATTTCTGGAGATTCATTTTTAAAATTAGAAGCTCAAACTGTTTGGAAAGTATGACAGAACTTTGCAGGTAATCTCTGCAGTAGATTGCAACTCCTCCCCTTTGACAGTTCAATCTTGATGGAAAATGTTGTAGTTGTGGATGGAAATCTCCCAATGAAAAGAAGTTCATTTCCAAGTTAGATTAACATAGTATGGCAATGTACCTTGTAGTTCAGGAGTTCTCTGCTGGTGCAGGCTCTGCTGTTGGAAGGGTTAGGGGTCAGTGATTAGGTTTAGTATAGTATCGTACCTTGTAGATCGTTAGTTCTCTGCTGGTGCAGGCTCTGCTGTTGGAAGGGTTAGGGGTCAGTGATTAGGGTTAGTACCTTGTAGATCGTTAGTTCTCTGCTGTTGGAAGGGTTAGTATAGTATCGTACCTTGTAGATCGTTAGTTCTCTGCTGTTGGAAGGGTTAGTATAGTATGTACCTTGTAGATCGTTAGTTCTCTGCTGGTGCTGGTGCAGGCTCTGCTGTTGGAAGGTGGCCTGCAGGGAGTTGATCTCCTGTTCGTATTTCGACGCAGCCTGACGCCACTTCTCCAACTCGGCCGTGACACCTCCCAGATCCCTCTGCAGGGCGGCGATGTCTCGCTCCCTCTCGGCCGTGGCGGCCTCCATGGCGTGGTGGAGAACTAGCACCTCCTCCTGAGCAGAGTACAGCTCCTCCTGTGTGCTGCTGATGCTGCTCTCTCTCTGCTCCTTCAGCTCCTCCATGTCTACCGCTAGCTTCCCCAACTGACCTGGAAACAGATGGTATATACTTTCATATACACTATATAATATAGAACATCTCTCGCCCAACTGACCTGGAAACAGATCGTATATACTTTCATATACACACATAATATGGAATAACTCTTTCCATGAAAGACTGACCAGGTGAAAGCTATGATCCCTTATTGATGTCACTTGTTAAATCCACTTCAATCAGTGTAGATGAAGGAGGAGACGGGGTTAAGAGGGATTTTTAAGCCTTTGGATAATTGAGACATGGATTGTGTGTGTGCCACTCGTAGGGTGAATGGGCAAGACAAAAGATGTAAGTGCCTTTGAACGGGGTATGGTAGTAGGTGCCCAGGCGAACCGGTTTGATTCAGAGCTACTGGGTATATAACGCTTAACAGTTTCTAGTGTATATCATGTACGGTCCACCACCCAAAGGACATCCAGCCAACTTGACAACTGTGGGAAGCCTTGGAGTCAACATGGGACAGCATCTCATGTTGGAACGCTTTCAACACCTTGTCGAGTCCATGCCCTGACGAATTGAGGCTCTTCCAGCATCCCTGTGGAACGCTTTCAACACCTTGTCGAGTCCATGCCCTGACGAATTGAAGCTCTTCCAGCATCCCTGTGGAACGCTTTCAACACCTTGTCGAGTCCATGCCCTGACGAATTGAGGCTCTTCCAGCATCTCATGTTGGAACGCTTTCAACACCTTGTCGAGTCCATGCCCTGACGAATTGAGGCTCTTCCAGCATCCCTGTGGAACGCTTGACACCTTGTAGAGTCCATGCCCTGGACAATTGAGGCTCTTCCAGCATCCCTGTGGAACGCTTTCAACACCTTGTCGAGTCCATGCCCTGACGAATGGAGGCTCTTCCAGCATCCCTGTGGAACGCTTGACACCTTGTAGAGTCCATGCCCTGACGAATTGAGGCTCTTCCAGCATCCCTGTGGAACGCTTGACACCTTGTAGAGTCCATGCCCTGACGAATGGAGGCTCTTCCAGCATCCCTGTGGAACGCTTGACACCTTGTAGAGTCCATGCCCTGACGAATGGAGGCTCTTCCAGCATCCCTGTGGAACGCTTGACACCTTGTAGAGTCCATGCCCTGACGAATGGAGGCTCTTCCAGCATCCCTGTGGAACGCTTGACACCTTGTAGAGTCCATGCCGACTAATTCAGGTTGTTCTGAGTGCAAGTCATTAATAGGAAGATGTCCTTCATGTTTTGTACACTCAGTGTACACTAGATGGCTAAACGTATGTTGACACCTGCTCTTCGAACATCTCATCACAAAATCTTGAGCATTAACATACAGTTGGTCCCGCCTTTACTGCTATAACAGCCTCCACTCTTCAGCTTTCCACTAGACAACCTCACTTTGTGCACAGGGGGCATTGTCATGCTGAAACAGGAAAGGGTCTTCCCCAAACTGTTGCCACAAAGTTGGAAGCATGGAATCTTCTAGAATATAATTTCATGCTGAATCGGTAAATTTCCCTTCACTGGAACTAAGGGGCCTCGCCCGAACCATGAAAAACAGCTCCAGACCATTATTCCACCTCCACCAAACTTTACAGTTGGCATTATGCAGTCGGGCAGAACGCGTTTCCACAGCTCCAGAGTCCAATGGCAGGTGAGCTTTACACCACTCAAGACGAAGTTTGGCATGGTGATCTTAGGCTTGTGTGCGGCTACTCGGCCAAGGAAACTCATTTCATGAAGCTCCCAACGAACAATTCTTTGCAGCAACCAGCAGTTTGGAACTCGGTAGTGAGTGCTCCAACCCGAAGACAAACAATTATTATGAGATACGCGCTTCAGAACTCGGCGGTCCTGTTCGGTGAGTTTGTGTGGCCTACCACTTCACGGCTGAGCCGTTGTTGCTCCTAGGCTTCACAATAACAGCACTTACAGTTGACTCTAGCATGGCAGAAATGTATCATTGTTTTATAAAAATACTCAACTAAAACAATTTACATAAGTATTCAGACCCTTTACTCAGTACTTTGTTGAAGCACCTTTGGCAGTGATTACAGCCGTGAGATTCTTCGTGGGTATGACACTACAAGCGTGGCACACCTGTATTTGGAGAGTTTCTCCCATTCTTCTCTGCAGATCCTCTCAAGCTCTGTCAGGTTGGATGGGGAGCGTCACAGCATTTTCAGGTCTCTCTAGAGATGTTCGGTCGGGTTCAGGTCTGGGCTCTGGTTGGGCCACTCAAGCTCCAAGCGGGCTTTTATAAAAGAGGGGCTCATGAGAGTCAGTGGTCTGGCAGAGTGTCTCAGGCTCGTGACGCGTGCTCTAGTTAACTCCCTCTGCAGGTACCGATCGGTACCATCCTCCCTCTGCAGGTACTGGATCTGCATGGCTGACTCCTCAGTCTGTAGGTACTGATCGGTACTATACTCACTCTGTAGGTACTGGATCTGCTTGGCTGACTCCTCAGTCTGCTGCCTGTTACTCCTCCTCTCCTCCTCCAGTAAGGCCTGGAGCTGCAGACACTTCTGCTTGCCTGTGTTGGCCAAGTCCTGGGCCTCCAGCAGCTCTCTGTGGAGGTGGTGAATCACCTGCTCTCTGTCCCCAGGCTCCAGGTTGGCCATCCGCAGCTCATCTAGACCAGGACAGACAGGTGGGATATAGTTAGATATAGGCATAAAGGAAAGGAAGGAGATGAGGGTGCTCGAGCGGTGGGTGGGATCTGAACCCATGCTGGCAGCTGTACAAAGTACATGTGATGCAGAGGCTGGTGCTTAGATTTGAAAGGCCACGCAGGCCACAGAAAACTTATCAAAAGTCAGTTGTGTATTTATGTTTTCATAATTGATCAGGAAGTTATGGATAGGGTTGGGCAGCATGCAGATGTTCATACCATTTATGCACCATACAGGGGTATATGGTATTCCCCAATGTGCACAGAAGTAGAGCTATTTAAAATAAAACCTGGATCTGGATCCAGGAGGGGGTTGAATGTCTCAGCTGTTACCGAGAAGCTTGATCTTGACAGCGAGCAAGTTAGCAAACCACATGCATAGCTGGAGCCCTGAGCTGGATAATTTCACACTTCTTAGTTATACTTCACTTAATAGTTGAATGCACTCTGGCGTAGCAAACATCTCTGCGAGGCGTCGGTATTTCCAAATACCCCAGCATGCACTCTGGCGTAGCAAACATCTCTGCGAGGCGTCGGTATTTCCAAATACCCCAGCATACGTTATATCGCCTTGATCATCTGTACCGTATCTGTATAACCACCACACGTGGCTGGCTGCCTCCAGCAGCCACTCTGTCAGGGTCCACCACCCCAACCCTAATCCCTCCAGCAGCCCCTCTGTCAGGGTCCACCACCTCAACCCTAATGCCTCCAGCAGCCCCTCTGTCAGGGTCCACCACCCCAACCCTAATCCCCCAGCAGCCCCTCTGTCAGGGTCCACCACCCCAACCCTAATCCCTCCAGCAGCCCCTCTGTCAGGGTCCACCACCCCAACCCTACCCCCTCCAGCAGCCCCTCTGTCAGGGTCCACCACCCCAACCCTACCCCCTCCAGCAGCCACTCTGTCATGGTCTACCACCCCAACCCTAATCCCTCCAGCAGCCACTCTGTCAGGGTCCACCACCCCAACCCTACCCCTCCAGCAGCCACTCTGTCATGGTCCACCACCCCAACCCCTACCCCCTCCAGCAGCCCCTCTGTCAGGGTCCACCACCCCAACCCTAATCCCTCCAGCAGCCACTCTGTCAGGGTCCACCACCCCAACCCTAATCCCTCCAGCAGCCACTCTGTCAGGGTCCACCACCCCAACCCTAATCCCTCCCGCAGCCACTCTGTCAGGGTCCACCACCCCAACCCTAATCCCTCCCGCAGCCACTCTGTCAGGGTCCACCACCCCAACCCTAATCCCTCCAGCAGCCACTCTGTCAGGGTCCACCACCCCAACCCTAATCCCTCCAGCAGCCACTCTGTCAGGGTCCACCACCCCAACCCTAATCCCTCCAGCAGCCACTCTGTCAGGGTCCACCACCCCAACCCTAATCCCTCCAGCAGCCACTCTGTCAGGTCCACCACCCCAACCCTAATCCCTCCAGCAGCCACTCTGTCAGGGTCCACCAACCCTAATCCCTCCAGCAGCCACTCTGTCAGGGTCCACCAACCCTAATCCCTCCAGCAGCCCATCTGTCAGAGTCCACCACCCCAACCCTAATCCCTCCAGCAGCCACTCTGTCAGGGTCCACCACCCCAACCCTAATCCCTCCAGCAGCCACTCTGTCAGGGTCCACCACCCCAACCCTAATCCCTCCAGCAGCCACTCTGTCAGGGTCCACCACCCCAACCCTAATCCCTCCAGCAGCCACTCTGTCAGGGTCCACCACCCCAACCCTAATCCCTCCAGCAGCCACTCTGTCAGGGTCCACCACCCCAACCCTAATCCCTCCAGCAGCCACTCTGTCAGGGTCCACCACCCCAACCCTAATCCCTCCAGCAGCCACTCTGTCAGGGTCCACCACCCCAACCCTAATCCCCCCAGCAGCCACTCTGTCAGGGTCCACCACCCCAACCCTAATCCCTCCAGCAGCCCCTCTGTCAGGGTCCACCACCCCAACCCTAATCCCTCCAGCAGCCACTCTGTCAGGGTCCACCACCCCAACCCTAATCCCTCCAGCAGACACTCTGTCAGGGTCCACCACCCCAACCCTACCCCCTCCAGCAGCCACTCTGTCAGGGTCCACCACCCCAACCCTAATCCCTCCAGCAGCCACTCTGTCAGGGTCCACCACCCCAACCCTAATCCCTCCAGCAGCCACTCTGTCAGGGTCCACCACCCCAACCCTAATCCCTCCAGCAGCCACTCTGTCAGGTCCACCACCCCAACCCTAATCCCTCCAGCAGCCACTCTGCTGGACAGCTGTTGATGCTGAAGGTATGAGACCTATTCCAGAACAAGGTGACAGCTGTTGATGCTGAAGGTATGAGATCTATTCCAGAACAAGGTGACAGCTGTTGATACTGAAGGTATGAGATCTATTCCAGAACAAGGTGACAGCTGTTGATGCTGAAGGTATGAGATCTATTCCAGAACAAGGTGACAGCTGTTGATGCTGAAGGTATGAGATCTATTCCAGAACAAAGTGACAGCTGTTGATGCTGAAGGTATGAGATCTATTCCAGAACAAAGTGACAGCTGTTGATGCTGAAGGTATAAGATCTATTCCAGAACAAGGTGACAGCTGTTGATGCTGAAGAAATAAGATCTATTCCAGAACAAGGTGACAGCTGTTGATGCTGAAGGTATGAGATCTATTCCAGAACAAGGTGACAGCTGTTGATACTGAAGAAATAAGATCTATTCCAGAACAAGGTGACAGCTGTTGATGCTGAAGGTATGAGATCTATTCCAGAACAAGGTGACAGCTGTTGATGCTAAAGGTATGAGATCTATTCCAGAACAAGGTGACAGCTGTTGATACTGAAGAAATAAGATCTATTCCAGAACAAGGTGACAGCTGTTGATGCTGAAGAAATAAGATCTATTCCAGAACAAGGTGACAGCTGTTGATGCTGAAGGTATAAGATCTATTCCAGAACAAGGTAACAGCTGTTGATGCTGAAGGTATGAGATCTATTCCAGAACAAGGTGACAGCTGTTGATGCTGAAGGTATAAGATCTATTCCAGAACAAGGTGACAGCTGTTGATGCTGAAGGTATAAGATCTATTCCAGAACACGGTGACACCTGTTGATGCTGAAGGTATAAGATCTATTCCAGAACAAGGTAACAGCTGTTGATGCTGAAGGTATGAGATCTATTCCAGAACAAGGTGACAGCTGTTGATGCTGAAGGTATAAGATCTATTCCAGAACACGGTGACAGCTGTTGATGCTGAAGGTATAAGATCTATTCCAGAACAAGGTAACAGCTGTTGATGCTGAAGGTATGAGATCTATTCCAGAACAAGGTGACAGCTGTTGATGCTGAAGGTATAAGATCTATTCCAGAACACGTTAACAGCTGTTGATGCTGAAGGTATAAGATCTATTCCAGAACACGGTGACAGCTGTTGATGCTGAAGGTATAAGATCTATTCCAGAACAAGGTAACAGCTGTTGATGCTGAAGGTATGAGACCTATTCTAGCAGCCTGATTAATGCAATGTTGTGACTGTCTTAAAGAAAACCCTTTGAGTTCTATTAGATAAATAGCTTTGAATCCACAATATGGCAGAGGTTGAAAAGCCATAGCACATATGTTTTCTCAACAACAGGTTATGGTCAATAATATCAAAGGCTGCACTGAAATCTAACAGTACATCTCCCACAGTATTTCTATTATCAATGTCTTTCAACCAATCATCCGTCATTTGTGTCAGTGCAGTACATGCTGAGTGCCCTTCTCTATAAGCATGCTGAAAGTCTGTTCATTTGTTTACGGAGAAATATCATTGTATTTGTTAAAGGAGGTGTGATGGAGCTTTTCTCGGGTGACACTGTCTGTGATTTATTTAGAATTCAAATCACACTTAACCAGCACGGCAACCACATCATTCTGCAGCGATACGCCATCCCATCTGGTTTGTGCTTAGTGGGACTATCATTTGTTTTTCAACAGGACAGTGACCCAACACACCTCCAGGCTGTGTAAGGGATATTTGACCAATAAGGAGAGTGATGGAGTGCTGCATCAGATGACCTGGCCTCCACAATCCCCGAACTCAACCCAATTGAGATGGTTTGGGATGAGTCGGACCGCAGAGTGAAATAAAAGCAGCGAACAAGTGCTCAGCATATGTGGGAACTCCTTCAAGACTGTTGGAAAAGCATTCCAGGTGAAGCTGGTTGAGAGAATGACAAGAGTGTGCATAGCTGTCAACAAGTCAAAGGGTGGCTACTTTGAAGAATCTAAAATATATTTTGATTTGCTTAACACTTTTTTGGTTACTACATGATTCCATATGTGTTATTTCATAGTGTTGATGTCTTCACTATTATTCCACAACGTAGGAAATTTTAAAAAAGAAAGAAAAATCCTTGAATGAGTAGGTGTTCTAAAACTTTTGACCGGTAAATAGTCCCCCAGGCACCAGCCAGGTTTGGCCTCCCCATCCCTAAAGCTCCATATATATTCAATAGTCCCCCAGGCACCAGCCAGGTTTGGCCTCCCCATCCCTAAAGCTCCATATATATTCAATAGTCCCCCAGGCACCAGCCAGGTTTGGCCTCCCCATCCCTAAAGCTCCATATATATTCAATAGTCCCCCAGGCACCAGCCAGGTTTGGCCTCCCCATCCCTAAAGCTCCATATATATTCAATAGTCCCCCAGGCACCAGCCAGGTTTGGCCTCCCCATCCCTAAAGCTCCATATATATTCAATAGTCCCCCAGGCACCAGCCAGGTTTGGCCTCCCCATCCCTAAAGCTCCATATGTATTCAATAGTCCCCCAGGCACCAGCCAGGTTTGGCCTCCCCATCCCTAAAGCTCCATATATATTCAATAGTCCCCCAGGCACCCCCAGGTTTGGCCTCCCCATCCCTAAAGCTCCATATGTATTCAATAGTCCCCCAGGCACCAGCCAGGTTTGGCCTCCCCATCCCTAAAGCTCCATATATATTCAATAGTCCCCCAGGCACCGCCAGGTTTGGCCTCCCCATCCCTAAAGCTCCATATATATTCAATAGTCCCCCAGGCACCAGCCAGGTTTGGCCTCCCCATCCCTAAAGCTCCATATATATTCAATAGTCCCCCAGGCACCAGCCAGGTTTGGCCTCCCCATCCCTAAAGCTCCATATATATTCAATAGTCCCTCAGGCACCAGCCAGGTTTGGCCTCCCTATCCTAAAGCTCCATATGTATTCAATAGTCCCCCAGGCACCCGCCAGGTTTGGCCCTCCCCATCCCTAAAGCTCCATATATATTCAATAGTCCCCCAGGCACCAGCCAGGTTTGGCCTCCCCATCCCTAAAGCTCCATATATATTCAATAGTCCCCCAGGCACCAGCCAGGTTTGGCCTCCCCATCCCTAAAGCTCCATATATATTCAATAGTCCCCCAGGCACCAGCCAGGTTTGGCCTCCCCATCCCTAAAGCTCCATATATATTCAATAGTCCCCCAGGCACCAGCCAGGTTTGGCCTCCCCATCCCTAAAGCTCCATATATATTCAATAGTCCCCCAGGCACCAGCCAGGTTTGGCCTCCCCATCCCTAAAGCTCCATATGTATTCAATAGTCCCCCAGGCACCAGCCAGGTTTGGCCTCCCCATCCCTAAAGCTCCATATGTATTCAATAGTCCCCCAGGCACCCGCCAGGTTTGGCCTCCCCATCCCTAAAGCTCCATATGTATTCAATAGTCCCCCAGGCACCAGCCAGGTTTGGCCTCCCCATCCCTAAAGCTCCATATATATTCAATAGTCCCCCAGGCACCAGCCAGGTTTGGCCTCCCCATCCCTAAAGCTCCATATATATTCAATAGTCCCCCAGGCACCCGCCAGGTTTGGCCTCCCCATCCCTAAAGCTCCATATGTATTCAATAGTCCCCCAGGCACCAGCCAGGTTTGGCCTCCCCATCCCTATAGCTCCATGTATATATATATATTCAGCCAGGTTTGGCCTCCCCATCCCTAAAGCTCCATATATATATTCAATAGTCCCCCAGGCACCAGCCAGGTTTGGCCTCCCCATCCCTAAAGCTCCATATATATTCAATAGTCCCCCAGGCACCAGCCAGGTTTGGCCTCCCCATCCCTAAAGCTCCATATATCATTCAATAGTCCCCCAGGCACCAGCCAGGTTTGGCCTCCCCATCCCTAAAGCTCCATATATATTCAATAGTCCCCCAGGCACCAGCCAGGTTTGGCCTCCCCATCCCTAAAGCTCCATATATATTCAATAGTCCCCCAGGCACCCGCCAGGTTTGGCCTCCCCATCCCTAAAGCTCCATATATATTCAATAGTCCCCCAGGCACCAGCCAGGTTTGGCCTCCCCATCCCTAAAGCTCCATATATATATATATATATTCCCCCAGGCACCAGCCAGGTTTGCCCTCCCCATCCCTATAGCTCCATGTATATATCTATATTCAGCCAGGTTTGGCACTGTTGATCCATCCAGCTACCTCTCTTCAGATTTTATGGCAATGAGACGCAATAAAACATTAAATATGTATTACCTTTGAGCATGGCGACCCTGTTCTGTGGCTCGTTCAGTTCATGATCATCCATGTTTCCATCTACACACACTTACAGAGACAGAGAGAAAGAAGAGGAAGAGGAGAGGAGAGGAGAGGAGAGAGGAGAGGTAGAGGAGAGAGGAGAGGGAGAGAGGAGAGGAAGAGGAGAAGGAGAGAGGAGAGGTAGAGGAGAGAGGAGAGGTAGAGGAGAGAGGAGAGGGGAGAGAGGAGAGGTAGAGGAGAGAGGAGAGGAGAGCAAGAGGAGAAGGAGAGAGGAGAGGTAGAGGAGAGAGAAGAGGAGAGAGGAGGAGAGAGGAGAGGAGAGAGGAGAGGTAGAGGAGAGAGGAGAGGAAGAGAAGAGGAGAGGAAGAGGAGAAGGAGAGAGGAGAGGTAGAGGAGAGGAGAGAGAAGAGGAGAGGAGAAGTAGAGGAGAGAGGAGAGGAAGAGGAGAGGAGAGAAAGAGTGAACAGGGAGAGGAGGAGGATTGAACAGTGAGCTAGGACCAGACCAGGACAAACAAGAAAGCTAAACAGTGACAGTAAACCTATATTTATTCCATGTTCTGGACACAACACTGCTTATATCATTTCCTCATTCAGGGTTCAAATAATACAAAAACACATTTACATAGTTACAATGTTAATATCATACACCTATGGACATGTTTTTAGTTCATAAACATGAAGACTAATTCATTAACTTCATGAATTAATATACAAAGTCTAATTATTTCACTTTTTCAAGTCCTGATAAATGAATAGGAAATATCTTACATACCTCTGACAATTTCACAATTGTTAATATTTTAGCCAAAAAGATGTCTTGTTTATATATTTAAACATTTGACTATTTCTGATGTTAACTGACGTGTCGTCACTGCTGCGGTTCTGGCTGGGGCTCAGTGTATCTGACAATTCAGTGTCTTTAGCATCCAGTTGGTGTTCTACAGAGCGACAGGAATATACAACTTACAACTACTATAAAACACTCTCAGAACACTGAACTTCAAATAAATCACATGAAATAACATGTGGAATGTTGTCCCCAATCCTCTTAAATGGCTGTGTGAAGTTGCTGGATATTGGTGGGAACTGGAACATTGTCGTACAGGTCGATCCAGAGCATCCCAAACATGCTCAATGGGTGACATGTCTGGTAAGTATGGAGGCCATGGAAGAACTTGGACATTTTCAGCTTCCAGGAATTGTGTACAGATTCTTGTGACATGGGCCGTGCTTTATCATACTGAAACATGACGTGATGGAGGTGGATGAATGGCACCACAATGGGCCTCAGGATCTCATCACGGTACCTCTGTGCATTCAAATGACCATTGAAAAATGCTATTGTGTTTGCTGTCCGTAGCTTATGCCTGTCCATACCATAACCCCACCACCACAGGGCACTCTGTTCAGAACGGTGACATCAGCAAACCACGCGCACACACGACACCATACTGCCAGGAACAGTTGGAACCGGGATTCATCTGTGAAGAGCCTCAACGTCTCAAGTGTGCCAGTGGCCATCGAAGCTGAGCATTTGAAGTCTGTTACAACGCTGAATTGGTGAGGACGACGAGTACGCAGAAGAGCTTCCCTGAGACGGTTTCTGACAGTTTGTGCAGACATCTTTGGTTGTGTAAAATCAGTTTCATCAGCTGTCCGGGTGGCTGGTCTCAAACGATCCCACAGGTGAAGAAGCCAGATGTGGAGGTCCTGGGCTGGCGTGGTTACACATGGTCTGCGGTACTGAGGCCGGTTGGACGTACTGCCAAATTCTCTAAAACGAAGTTGGAGGCGGCTGATGGTTGAGAAATGAACATTCAATTATCTGACAACAGCTCTGGTGGACATTACTGCAGTCAGCATGCTAATTGCACACTCCCTCAAAACTTGAGAAATCTGTGGCATTGTGTTGTGACAAAATCGCACATTTTAGAGTGGCCTTTTATTGTCCCCAGCACAAGGTGCACCTGTGTAATGATCATGCTGTTTAATCAGCTTCTTGATATGCCACACCTGTCAGGTGAATGGATTATCTTGGCAAAGGAAATATGCTCACTAAACAAGGATGTAAACAAATTTGTGTGCAAAATTTGAGAGAAAAAAGCTTTTGCTCGTATGGAAAAGTTCAGCTCATGAAACATGGGACCAACACAACACTTTACATGTTGTGTTTATATTGTTGTTCAGTGTAGATGGGCTCTGACAACATACAGGAACCATACGTTTTAGTTGTAAATCATTTGGTGCAACTCAGTTTGATAAGGGGGAACAGAGTGATGTGATTCAGTTTGATAAGGGGAACAGTGTGATGTGATTCAGTTTGATAAGGGGAACAGAGTGATGTGATTCAGTTTGATAAGGGGAACAGAGTGATGTGATTCAGTTTGATAAGGGGAACAGAGTGATGTGATTCAGTTTGATAAGGGGAACAGAGTGATGTGATTCAGTTTGATAAGGGGAACAGAGTGATGTGATTCAGTTTGATAAGGGGAACAAAGTGATGTGATTCAGTTTGATAAGGGGAACAAAGTGATGTGATTCCAGTTTGATAAGGGGAAGAAAGTGATGTGATTCAGTTTGATAAGGGGAACAGAGTGATGTGATTCAGTTTGATAAGGGGAACAGAGTGATGCGATTCACTTTGATAAGGGGAACAGAGTGATGTGATTCAGTTTGATAAGGGGGAACAGAGTGATGTGATTCACTTTGATAAGGGGAACAGAGTGATGTGATTCACTTTGATAAGGGGAACAGAGTGATGTGATTCAGTTTGATAAGGGAACAGAGTGATGTGATTCAGTTTGATAAGGGGAACAAAGTGATGTGATTCAGTTTGATAAGGGGAACAAAGTGATGTGATTCAGTTTGATAAGGGGAGCAGAGTGATGTGATTCAGTTTGATAAGGGGAACAGAGTGATGTGATTCAGTTTGATAAGGGGAACAAAGTGATGTGATTCAGTTTGATAAGGGGAACAGAGTGATGTGATTCCAGTTTGATAAGGGGAACAGAGTGATGTGATTCAGTTTGATAAGGGGAACAGAGTGATGTGATTCAGTTTGATAAGGGAACAGAGTGATGTGATTCAGTTTGATAAGGGGAACAGAGTGATGTGATTCCAGTTTGATAAGGGAACAGAGTGATGTGATTCAGTTTGATAAGGGGAACAGAGTGGTGTGATTCAGTTTGATAAGGGGAACAAAGTGATGTGATTCAGTTTGATAAGGGGAACAAAGTGATGTGATTCAGTTTGATAAGGGGAACAGAGTGATGTGATTCAGTTTGATAAGGGGAACAGAGTGATGCGATTCACTTTGATAAGGGGAACAGAGTGATGTGATTCAGTTTGATAAGGGGGAACAGAGTGATGTGATTCACTTTGATAAGGGGAACAGAGTGATGTGATTCACTTTGATAAGGGGAACAGAGTGATGTGATTCAGTTTGATAAGGGGAACAGAGTGATGTGATTCAGTTTGATAAGGGGAACAGAGTGATGTGATTCAGTTTGATAAGGGGAACAAAGCGATGTGATTCAGTTTGATAAGGGGAACAAAGCGATGTGATTCAGTTTGATAAGGGGGAACAGTGATGTGATTCAGTTTGATAAGGGGAACAGAGTGATGTGATGCAGTTTGATAAGGGGGAACAGAGTGATGTGATTCAGTTTGATAAGGGGGAACAGTGATGTGATTCAGTTTGATAAGGGGAACAGAGTGATGTGAATCAGTTTGATGAGGGGAACAGAGTGATGTGATTCAGTTTGATAAGGGGAACAAAGCGATGTGATTCAGTTTGATAAGGGGGAACAGTGATGTGATTCAGTTTGATAAGGGGAACAGAGTGATGTGATGCAGTTTGATAAGGGGAACAGAGTGATGTGATTCAGTTTGATAAGGGGAACAGAGTGATGTGAATCAGTTTGATAAGGGGAACAGAGTGATGTGATTCAGTTTGATAAGGGGAACAGTGATGTGATTCAGTTTGATAAGGGGAACAGAGTGATGTGATTCAGTTTGATAAGGGGAACAGTGATGTGACTCAGTTTGATAAGGGGAACAGAGTGATGTGATTCAGTTTGATAAGGGGAACAGTGATGTGATTCAGTTTGATAAGGGGAACAGAGTGATGTGATTCAGTTTGATAAGGGGAACAGAGTGATGTGATTCAGTTTGATAAGGGGAACAGAGTGATGTGATTCAGTTTGATAAGGGGAACAGAGTGATGTGAATCAGTTTGATAAGGGGAACAGAGTGATGTGATTCAGTTTGATAAGGGGAACAAAGTGATGTGATTCAGTTTGATAAGGGGAACAGAGTGATGTGATTCAGTTTGATAAGGGGAACAAAGTGATGTGATTCAGTTTGATAAGGGGAACAGAGTGATGTGATTCAGTTTGATAAGGGGAACAGAGTGATGTGATTCAGTTTGATAAGGGGGAACAGAGTGATGTGATTCAGTTTGACCATCGCTCCTCTGTCTAACAAGCTGCCATGTCGGTTTAGCCCACTAGGGCTCATTCTATCACCACATGTAACCATATTTACTGTTTGTTTATGCATTTCTGTGAATTACTTAGTTAGTAATAAATAAATGATTTAAGACAATTGATGTATGGATGACTCATAGTCAAGACTGGGTTCGTGCAGATGGCCAACAATTTACGCTGTTTGGAATGAGACTAACGTGATGTAAAATAAATAAATAATTAAATCAGAAGACTATTGATCAGATCTGAAAATATCTGAAAGGTTATATTGGGAAATTATAACTTTGTAATCTGAATACTTTCCTTGGTGCCCCGAATTCCTAGTTAATTACAGTTACACAATTAATTACTTTGATCGCGTTGTCCTAATTACAGGAATCTTTGATAAAACTATGTCTTCAATTTAATGATAGCAAATACACGACACAGGCTATACCTGGTATTTCCACAGGGTGGTGCTGCTGGACACATTCTGGAGCTAATCAAATCAAAATCAAATCAAATTTTATTAGATGTCGTATTGTCAAATACACCGGATAGGTGCAGTGAAATGTGTTGTTTTACAGGGTCAGTCATAGTAGTATGATAGGTGTTGTTTTACAGGGTCATAGTAGTGTGATAGGTGTTGTTTTACAGGGTCAGTCATAGTAGTATGATAGGTGTTGTTTTACAGGGTCAGTCATAGTAGTGTGATAGGTGCAGTGAAATGTGTTGTTTTACAGGGTCAGTCATAGTAGTATGATAGGTGTTGTTTTACAGGGTCAGTCATAGTAGTATGATAGGTGTTGTTTTACAGGGTCAGTCATAGTAGTATGATAGGTGTTGTTTTACAGGGTCAGTCATAGTAGTATGATAGGTGTTGTTTTACAGGGTCAGTCATAGTAGTATGATAGGTGTTGTTTTACAGGGTCAGTCATAGTAGTATGATAGGTGTTGTTTTACAGGGTCAGTCATAGTAGTATGATAGGTGTTGTTTTACAGGGTCAGTCATAGTAGTATGATAGGTGTTGTTTTACAGGGTCAGTCATAGTAGTATGATAGGTGTTGTTTTACAGGGTCAGTCATAGTAGTATGATAGGTGTTGTTTTACAGGGTCAGTCATAGTAGTATGATAGGTGTTGTTTTACAGGGTCAGTCATAGTAGTATGATAGGTGTTGTTTTACAGGGTCATAGTAGTATGATAGGTGTTGTTTTACAGGGTCAGTCATAGTAGTATGATAGGTGTTGTTTTACAGGGTCAGTCATAGTAGTATGATAGGTGTTGTTTTACAGGGTCAGTCATAGTAGTATGATAGGTGTTGTTTACAGGGTCAGTCATAGTAGTATGATAGGTGTTGTTTTACAGGGTCAGTCATAGTAGTATGATAGGTGTTGTTTTACAGGGTCAGTCATAGTAGTATGATAGGTGTTGTTTTACAGGGTCAGTCATAGTAGTATGATAGGTGTTGTTTACAGGGTCAGTCATAGTAGTATGATAGGTGTTGTTTTACAGGGTCAGTCATAGTAGTATGATAGGTGTTGTTTTACAGGGTCAGTCATAGTAGTATGATAGGTGTTGTTTTACAGGGTCAGTCATAGTAGTATGATAGGTGTTGTTTTACAGGGTCAGTCATAGTAGTATGATAGGTGTTGTTTTACAGGGTCAGTCATAGTAGTATGATAGGTGTTGTTTTACAGGGTCAGTCATAGTAGTATGATAGGTGTTGTTTTACAGGGTCAGTCATAGTAGTGTGATAGGTGTTGTTTTACAGGGTCAGTCATAGTAGTATGATAGGTGTTGATTTACAGGGTCAGTCATAGTAGTATGATAGGTGTTGTTTTACAGGGTCAGTCATAGTAGTATGATAGGTGTTGTTTTACAGGGTCAGTAATAGTAGTGTGATAGGTGCAGTGTAATGTGTTGTTTTACAGGGTCAGTCATAGTAGTATGATAGGTGTTGTTTTACAGGGTCAGTCATAGTAGTATGATAGGTGTTGTTTTACAGGGTCAGTCATAGTAGTATGATAGGTGTTGTTTTACAGGGTCAGTCATGGTAGTATGATAGGTGTTGTTTTACAGGGTCAGTCATAGTAGTATGATAGGTGTTGTTTTACAGGGTCAGTCATAGTAGTATGATAGGTGTTGTTTTACAGGGTCAGTCATAGTAGTATGATAGGTGTTGTTTTACAGGGTCAGTCATAGTAGTATGATAGGTGTTGTTTTACAGGGTCAGTCATAGTAGTATGATAGGTGTTGTTTTACAGGGTCAGTCATAGTAGTATGATAGGTGTTGTTTTACAGGGTCAGTCATAGTAGTATGATAGGTGTTGTTTTACAGGGTCAGTCATAGTAGTATGATAGGTGTTGTTTTACAGGGTCAGTCATAGTAGTATGATAGGTGTTGTTTTACAGGGTCAGTCATAGTAGTATGATAGGTGTTGTTTTACAGGGTCAGTCATAGTAGTATGATAGGTGTTGATTTACAGGGTCAGTCATAGTAGTATGATAGGTGTTGTTTACAGGGTCAGTCATAGTAGTATGATAGGTGTTGTTTTACAGGGTCAGTCATAGTAGTATGATAGGTGTTGTTTTACAGGGTCAGTCCGTAGTAGTATGATAGGTGTTGTTGTACAGGGTCAGTCATAGTAGTATGATAGGTGTTGTTTTACAGGGTCAGTCATAGTAGTGTGATAGGTGCAGTGTAATGTGTTGTTTTACAGGGTCAGTCATAGTAGTATGATAGGTGTTGTTGTACAGGGTCAGTCATAGTAGTATGATGGGTGTTGTTTTACAGGGTCAGTCATAGTAGTATGATAGGTGTTGTTTTACAGGGTCAGTCATAGTAGTATGATAGGTGTTGTTTTACAGGGTCAGTCATAGTAGTATGATAGGTGTTGTTTTACAGGGTCAGTCATAGTAGTATGATAGGTGTTGATTTACAGGGTCAGTCATAGTAGTATGATAGGTGTTGTTTTACAGGGTCAGTCATAGTAGTATGATAGGTGTTGTTTTACAGGGTCAGTCATAGTAGTATGATAGGTGTTGTTTTACAGGGTCAGTCCGTAGTAGTATGATAGGTGTTGTTGTACAGGGTCAGTCATAGTAGTATGATAGGTGTTGTTTTACAGGGTCAGTCATAGTAGTGTGATAGGTGCAGTGTAATGTGTTGTTTTACAGGGTCAGTCATAGTAGTATGATAGGTGTTGTTGTACAGGGTCAGTCATAGTAGTATGATGGGTGTTGTTTTACAGGGTCAGTCATAGTAGTATGATAGGTGTTGTTTTACAGGGTCAGTCATAGTAGTATGATAGGTGTTGTTTTACAGGGTCAGTCATAGTAGTATGATAGGTGTTGTTTTACAGGGTCAGTCATAGTAGTATGATAGGTGTTGTTTTACAGGGTCAGTCATAGTAGTATGATAGGTGTTGTTTTACAGGGTCAGTCATAGTAGTATGATAGGTGTTGTTTTACAGGGTCAGTCATAGTAGTATGATAGGTGTTGTTTTACAGGGTCAGTCATGGTAGTATGATAGGTGTTGTTTTACAGGGTCAGTCATAGTAGTATGATAGGTGTTGTTTTACAGCAGGGGTGTCAAAGTCAAATGGACGGAGGGCCAAATAAAAAATTTAGCTACAAGCCGTTGGCCGGACTGTTCGAATGTTCATTGAAAAATTTTTAAATGACGCATATAGTCTAGTGAACCTAATTGAACCTACTGAAAACCTAACAAATATATTCCAATATGATCAGATAAATAAAGCAATATTTTCCTATGGCTCTGTCAGTAATCTTTAATTTTCAACAGACACAAAAGACAAATTTCCTTTATATAAAAATCCCCATAACATGAACATTAAATGAAAGAAACCGGTATTCAAGGCACCATCAGTAGCCTATATTTTCTATTTTAGCAAAAGTGGGCTAAATTTACTTCAAAGAAAAAAACAATAATAGCAATTTTCTATCATCCACTCAACTGAAATATTTTAAAAATATAATTGGATTGAAATACAATAAAATAAAGTGCAAAAATCTATTAATCAAAAACAACACTTTGTTTAAGGAGAAGTAACATGCAGTGAAAACAAATATTAAACTTTAACTTTTAAACTTGAACTGAGTAAAAACTCTAAATATGTGATTGCACAGTAATGTTCACTTGTTTGAGGTTGAGGGTGATACTTGGTGGTGTCCCATCTTTTCCACAAGTTCATCAATGTTCGGGGTAAGGCTCTGAGCTGAGGAAATCCTCAGAATTGAGTGGAGGTGTTCAGCAGTAAGTCGACTTCTGTGTGATGTTTTGTTCAAGTTCATCAAAGAAAACAGTTGTTCACACAGGTATGTGCTGCCAAACATAGACAACGTTTGAGCAGCCTGGATGCGCAGCTGGGGCATTGTGTCGGGGAGGAAAGGGCGAACTCCGCAGCACCCACTGCCGCATATTTTGCCCTCAGTGCATCATTGCATTGGAGGTCAATCAACTCCATTTGGAGGTTTGGTGGTGAGCTTTCCACGTCAACAGCAAATGGGTTACCGAGCAGTTCCAACCTGCTTTTTTGTGCTTCAAAGTCAGCAAATCGGCGTCGAAAGTCAGCGGCAAGCATACCTATTTTATCAGCCAACTGTGCGCTCGGGAACGCACTGGTAGAGAGCTTCTCTTTCATGGTCTGGCAGCTGGGAAAGTGGCTCAAATTTTCTTTCCGCATCTGCGTCTCCCACAGAGTCAGTTTGGTTTTAAATGCCTTCACTGTACTGTACATATCAGAGATGACACGATCCCGACCCTGCAGCTGCAAGTTCATTGCATTCAGATGACTCGTAATGTCACACAGAAAAGCCATTTCACACAGAAACATTTCGTCTCGGAGTTGTGTTGTGTCTTTCCCTTTGCTGTCCAAGAACAGACAAATCTCCTCACGAAGCTCGAAACATCTTTGAAGCACCTTTCCCTGGCTTAGCCATCGCACCTCTGTGTGATAAGGCAAATCACCATGCTCCGTTTCTAACTCCGTCAGAAATGCCTTGAACTGGCGGTGATTCAAACCTTGGCTCTGATAAAGTTAACTGTGCGCGTGATGATGCTCATTACATGCTCCATTTTCAAGGCTTTACCGCACAACGCTTCCTGGTGTATGATACAATGATAAGCTGTCAGCTCACCTGTCGCGTTTTCCTCTTGCATCTTTTCCCGTATCTTCGCCACCAGTCCGCTCCTGTGTCCACACATCGCAGGTGCTCCGTCGGTTGTCAAACCCACGAGTTTTTCCCAAGGCAGCTCCATCTCATTTACACATCTTGACACCTCTTCATACAAATCATGCCCCGTAGTTGTGCCATGCATAGGACGTAAAGCCAAAAACTCCTCTGTCACGCTTAGGCTGGAGTCCACTCCGCGGATGAAAATTGACAACTGGGCAATGTCAGAAATGTCGGTGCTCTCATCCACAGCCAAGGAATATGCAATGAAATCTTTTCCCTTTTTCACAAGCTGCTCTTTTAGATTGATGGACAACTGGTCTACTCTCTCGCAATGGTGTTTCTGCTCAGACTCACATTTAAAAGAGTTGCCTTTTTTCTGGGCAAACTTCGTCACAAACTTTAATCATGCAGTTTTTGATGAAATCCCCCTCCGTAAATGGCCGGGCTGATTTAGCGTCTCTTCTGCCAAAATAAAACTGGCCTTGACAGCAGCCTGGCCTTGTGATTTGGCTTTTGAACAGAGCCTGTCGAGATTTGAGGCCTCGTTTTAATTCCTCTGCCTTTTGTAGCCTTTGTTCCATGTCCATATTCTTGTTTTTGTCCGCGTGTTTCGTTTCATAATGTCGTCTCAGATTATACTCTTTCAGTACCGCCACACTTTCTCCACACAGAAGACACACAGGTTTTCCAGCTACCTCCGTGAACAAATACTCCGACTCCCACCTTGTTTGAAACCCCCGGTTCTCAGTGTCCACCTTCCGTTTTGCCATTTTTTATGGGTATCTGAAAGTTAATTTTACTGTGATGCTGACAACTGCTGTGCCAATAAATATTGAAATGAAGCAGCCTACTGCTCGGTGCGTCACCGTTGCATTGTGGGAAATGTAGTATTGGTGCGTGTAAAAGATCTGCGGGCTGCCGGCTTGCTGCGGTCTGCGGGCCGGTTCTAATAATAAATCAAGATCATCCCAGGGGCCGTAAAAAACCTTCTCGCGGGCCGGATGTGGCCCGCGGGCCTTGACTCTGACATATGTGTTTTACAGGGTCAGTCATAGTAGTATGATAGGTGTTGTTTTACAGGGTCAGTCATAGTAGTATGATAGGTGTTGTTTTACAGGGTCAGCCATAGTAGTATGATAGGTGTTGTTTTACAGGGTCAGCCATAGTAGTATGATAGGTGTTGTTTTACAGGGTCAGTCATAGTAGTATGATAGGTGTTGTTTTACAGGGTCAGTCATAGTAGTATGATAGGTGTTGTTTTACAGGGTCAGTCATAGTAGTATGATAGGTGTTGTTTTACAGGGTCAGTCATAGTAGTATGATAGGTGTTGTTTTACAGGGTCAGTCATAGTAGTATGATAGGTGTTGTTTTACAGGGTCAGTCATAGTAGTATGATAGGTGTTGTTTTACAGGGTCAGTCATAGTAGTATGATAGGTGTTGTTTTACAGGGTCAGTCATAGTAGTATGATAGGTGTTGTTTTACAGGGTCAGTCATAGTAGTATGATAGGTGTTGTTTTACAGGGTCAGTCATAGTAGTATGATAGGTGTTGTTTTACAGGGTCAGTCATAGTAGTATGATAGGTGTTGTTTTACAGGGTCAGTCATAGTAGTATGATAGGTGTTGTTTTACAGGGTCAGTCATAGTAGTATGATAGGTGTTGTTTTACAGGGTCAGTCATAGTAGTATGATAGGTGTTGTTATGCAGGGTCAGTCATAGTAGTATGATAGGTGTTGTTTTACAGGGTCAGTCATAGTAGTATGATAGGTGTTGTTTTACAGGGTCAGTCATAGTAGTATGATAGGTGTTGTTTACAGGGTCAGTCATAGTAGTATGACAGGTGTTGTTTTACAGGGTCAGTCATAGTAGTATGATAGGTGTTGTTTTACAGGGTCAGTCATAGTAGTATGATAGGTGTTGTTTTACAGGGTCAGCCATAGTAGTATGATAGGTGTTGTTTTACAGGGTCAGTCATAGTAGTATGATAGGTGTTGTTTTACAGGGTGAGTCATAGTAGTATGATAGGTGTTGTTATACAGGGTCAGTCATAGTAGTATGATAGGTGTTGTTTTACAGGGTCAGTCATAGTAGTATGATAGGTGTTGTTTTACAGGGTCAGTCATAGTAGTATGATAGGTGTTGTTATACAGGGTCAGTCATAGTAGTATGATAGGTGTTGTTTACAGGGTCAGTCATAGTAGTATGATAGGTGTTGTTTTACAGGGTCAGTCATAGTAGTATGATAGGTGTTGTTTTACAGGGTCAGTCATAGTAGTATGATAGGTGTGGTTTTACAGGGTCAGTCATAGTAGTATGATAGGTGTTGTTTTACAGGGTCAGTCATAGTAGTATGATAGGTGTTGTTTTACAGGGTCAGTCATAGTAGTATGATAGGTGTTGTTTTACAGGGTCAGTCATAGTAGTATGATAGGTGTTGTTTTACAGGGTCAGTCATAGTAGTATGATAGGTGTTGTTTTACAGGGTCAGTCATAGTAGTATGATAGGTGTTGTTTTACAGGGTCAGTCATAGTAGTGTGATAGGTGCAGTGAAATGTGTTGTTTTACAGGGTCAGTCATAGTAGTATGATAGGTGTTGTTTTACAGGGTCAGTCATAGTAGTATGATAGGTGTTGTTTTACAGGGTCAGTCATAGTAGTATGATAGGTGTTGTTTTACAGGGTCAGTCATAGTAGTATGATAGGTGTTGTTTTACAGGGTCAGTCATAGTAGTATGATAGGTGTTGTTTTACAGGGTCAGTCATAGTAGTATGATAGGTGTTGTTTTACAGGGTCAGCCAAAGTAGTATGATAGGTGTTGTTTTACAGGGTCAGTCATAGTAGTGTGATAGGTGTTGTTTTACAGGGTCAGTCATAGTAGTATGATAGGTGTTGTTTTACAGGGTCAGCCAAAGTAGTATGATAGGTGTTGTTTTACAGGGTCAGTCATAGTAGTGTGATAGGTGTTGTTTTACAGGGTCAGTCATAGTAGTATGATAGGTGTTGCTTTACAGGGTCAGTCATAGTAGTGTGATAGGTGTTGTTTTACAGGGTCAGTCATAGTAGTGTGATAGGTGTTGTTTTACAGGGTCAGTCATAGTAGTATGATAGGTGTTGTTTTACAGGGTCAGTCATAGTAGTATGATAGGTGTTGTTATACAGGGTCAGTCATAGTAGTATGATAGGTGTTGTTTTACAGGGTCAGTCATAGTAGTATGATAGGTGTTGTTGTACAGGGTCAGTCATAGTAGTGTGATAGGTGTGGTTTTACAGGGTCAGTCATAGTAGTGTGATAGGTGTTGTTTTACAGGGTCAGTCATAGTAGTATGATAGGTGTTGTTTTACAGGGTCAGTCATAGTAGTGTGATAGGTGTGGTTTTACAGGGTCAGTCATAGTAGTGTGATAGGTGTTGTTTTACAGGGTCAGTCATAGTAGTGTGATAGGTGTTGTTTTACAGGGTCAGTCATAGTAGTATGATAGGTGTTGTTGTACAGGGTCAGTCATAGTAGTATGATAGGTGTTGTTTTACAGGGTCAGTCATAGTAGTGTGATAGGTGTTGTTTTACAGGGTCAGTCATAGTAGTATGATAGGTGTTGTTTTACAGGGTCAGTCATAGTAGTATGATAGGTGTTGTTGTACAGGGTCAGTCATAGTAGTATGATAGGTGTTGTTTTATAGGGTCAGTCATAGTAGTATGATAGGTGTTGTTTTACAGGGTCAGTCATAGTAGTGTGATAGGTGCAGTGAAATGTGTTGTTTTACAGGGTCAGTCATAGTAGTGTGATAGGTGTTGTTTTACAGGGTCAGTCATAGTAGTGTGATAGGTGTTGTTTTACAGGGTCAGTCATAGTAGTATGATAGGTGTTGTTTTACAGGGTCAGTCATAGTAGTATGATGGGTGTTGTTTTACAGGGTCATAGTAGTATGATAGGTGTTGTTTTACAGGGTCAGTCATAGTAGTATGATAGGTGTTGTTTTACAGGGTCAGTCATAGTAGTATGATAGGTGTTGTTTTACAGGGTCAGTCATAGTAGTATGATAGGTGTTGTTTTACAGGGTCAGTCATAGTAGTATGATAGGTGTTGTTTTACAGGGTCAGCCAAAGTAGTATGATAGGTGTTGTTTTACAGGGTCATAGTAGTATGATAGGTGTTGTTTTACAGGGTCAGTCATGGTAGTATGATAGGTGTTGTTTTACAGGGTCAGTCATAGTAGTATGATAGGTGTTGTTTTACAGGGTCAGTCATAGTAGTATGATAGGTGTTGTTTTACAGGGTCAGTCATAGTAGTATGATAGGTGTTGTTTTACAGGGTCAGTCATAGTAGTATGATAGGTGCAGTGTAATGTGTGGTTTTACAGGGTCAGCCAAAGTAGGACGGCACAAATTAGGATTAAGTGCCTTGTTCAAGGGCACAGACAGGTTATTCCAACCAGCAACCTTTTGGTTCTTAGCCCAAAGCTCTATCCACTATGGCCCCACTAGGCTACCTGCTGATTGGTTCTTAGCCCAAAGCTCTAACCACTATGGCCCCACTAGGCTACCTGCTGATTGGTTCTTAGCCCAAAGCTCTAACCACTATGGCCCCACTAGGCTACCTGCTGATTGGTTCTTAGCCCAAAGCTCTAACCACTATGGCCCCACTAGGCTACCTGCTGATTGGTTCTTAGCCCAAAGCTCTAACTACTATGGCCCCACTAGGCTACCTGCTGATTGGTTCTTAGCCCAAAGCTCTAACCACTATGGCCCCACTAGGCTACCTGCTGATTGGTTCTTAGCCCAAAGCTCTAACTACTATGGCCCCACTAGGCTACCTGCTGATTGGTTCTTAGCCCAAAGCTCTAACCACTATGGCCCCACTAGGCTACCTGCTGATTGGTTCTTAGCCCAAAGCTCTAACCACTATGGCCCCACTAGGCTACCTGCTGATTGGTTCTTAGCCCAAAGCTCTAACCACTATGGCCCCACTAGGCTACCTGCTGATTGGTTCTTAGCCCAAAGCTCTAACCACTATGGCCCCACTAGGCTACCTGCTGATTGGTTCTTAGCCCAAAGCTCTAACCACTATGGCCCCACTAGGCTACCTGCTGATTGGTTCTTAGCCCAAAGCTCTAACCACTATGGCCCCACTAGGCTACCTGCTGATTGGTTCTTAGCCCAAAGCTCTAACCACTATGGCCCCACTAGGCTACCTGCTGATTGTTGTTGAACCAAAAGCTCCCCTTACCTTTGAGTTGGTCAGGATTGGCAAGGCGGTCTCCTGCTGCTGTCTGGCTGTTCTGCAGGTGGGCATCTATCACCTCTGACAAAGACATGGAGATTCTGTTACTAACATAGTACGACCAGGCTCATACCACTACATACCACTGGTTCTCAGAGCAGGTACGTGAGCAGCTGCCTTATTTAAAACCCACTGTGATTCAGAGCAGGTACGTGAGGAGCTGCCTTATTTAAAACCCATTGTGACTCAGAGCAGGTACATGAGGAGCTGCCTTGTTTAAAACCCACTGTGACTCAGAGCAGGTACATGAGGAGCTGCCTTGTTTAAAACCCACTGTGACTCAGAGCAGGTACATGAGGAGCTGCCTTGTTTAAAACCCACTGACTCAGAGCAGGTACATGAGGAGCTGCCTTGTTTAAAACCCACTGGTTCTCAGAGCAGGTACATGAGGAGCTGCCTTGTTAAAAACCCACTGTGACTCAGAGCAGGTACATGAGGAGCTGCCTTGTTTAAAACCCACTGACTCAGAGCTGGTACATGAGGAGCTGCCTTGTTTAAAACCCACTGGTTCTCAGAGCAGGTACATGAGGAGCTGCCTTGTTAAAAACCCACTGGTTCTCAGAGCAGGTACATGAGGAGCTGCCTTGTTTAAAACCAATGCATGGTACTACTAGATGCAAAATTCCTTCTCAGATCATTTTGAGGAGAGAGGTGTCAATATTAAAAACACATTTGCTATTACAACTGACATTCCCCCACTATGGTGTGGAAACAAAGGATTCTCAGAGCTGATTGAAGATCAGCTTGGCCACCCTGTGGTTAAATGTCACTATCATTCACCAAGAGAATCTGTGTTCCAGGATCAAGTCAGTCATGGTAATGGACAGCGCCTCTGTTTAGCTACAGAATTATTCCGTTTGTGGGAAATTAGACGTTCGATAGACACAATTCGTTTATAATCCACATATGAAAATCAGAACTTGCATACAGATCATTAGAAATGTTAGGATAAATTGTAAATTGGCACTCCACACAAAAAAGGTTGCCAACCCCTGCCTTAGAGACACACGTAACTTACCATCAAAGTTAGCCAGCCTGTGCAACGACGAACCCACTGCTTCTTTCAACTGCTTCACAGCTGCAGTGGGAGAAAAAAAAAAAAATAAACGATCAACATCATGACATCTGACATGTCTAGACATGATATCTCTGATATCTTCTGAGGAGCAGTATCTGATATCTCTATGATATCTCTATGATATCTTCTGAGGATGAGTATCTGATATCTCTATGATATCTTCTGAGGATCAGTATCTGATATCTCTATGATATCTCTATGATATCTCCTGAGGATGAGTATCTGATATCTCTATGATATCTCTATGATATCTTCTGAGGATCAGTATCTGATATCTCTATGATATCTCCTGAGGATGAGTATCTGATATCTCTATGATATCTTCTGAGGATCAGTATCTGATATCTCTATGATATCTCTATGATATCTCTATGATATCTTCTGAGGATGAGTATCTGATATCTCTATGATATCTTCTGAGGATCAGTATCTGATATCTCTATGATATCTCTATGATATCTCTATGATATCTTCTGAGGATCAGTATCTGATATCTCTATGATATCTCTATGATATCTTCTGAGGAGCAGTATCTGACATGTCTAGACATGATATCTCTATGATATCTTCTGAGGATCAGTATCTGATATCTCTATGATATCTCTATGATATCTTCTGAGGATCAGTATCTGATATCTCTATGATATCTTCTGAGGATCAGTATCTGACATGTCTAGACATGATATCTCTATGATATCTTCTGAGGATCAGTATCTGATATCTCTATGATCTCTCTACACTGGTTCTATCATCACGGTATTTGGTATTTTATTATGGATCCTCAGTAGCTGTTGCCATAGCAGCAGCTACTCTTCCTGGGGTTTATTATGGATCCCCATTAGCTGTTGCGATAGCAGCAGCTACTCTTCCTGGGTTCCACACAGAACATGAAACATGATATAATACAGAACATAAATAGACAAGAACAGCTCCAGGACAGAACTACATCAATTAAAAATAAATAGTCTTTAAAAAAGGCACACATAGCCTACATATCAATATATACACAAACTATGTGGGTAAAATAGGGGAGAGGCGTTGTGACGAGATGTGATGCTTTATCTGTTGTGTTAAACCAGGTTTGCTGTTAATCTGAGCAATATGAGATGGAAGGAAGTTCCATGCAATAATGGCTAAATATAATACTGTACGCTTTCTTGAATTTATTCTGGATTTGGGGACTGTGAAAAGACCCCTGGTGGCTTGTCTGGTGGGGTGAGTGTGTGTGTGTCAGAGCTGTGTGTAAGTTGACTATGCAAACAATTTAGGATTTTCAACACAATGTTTTCAGAACCCTATATTAATATACAGTACACCGGTCTAGACCAGCAGAACCCTATATTAATATACAGTACCCCTGTCTAGACCAGCAGAACCCTATATTAGTATACAGTACCCCAGTCTAGACCAGCAGAACCCTATATTAATATACAGTACCCCGGTCTAGACCAGCAGAACCCTATATTAGTATACAGTACCCCGGTCTAGACCAGCAGAACCCTATATTAATATACAGTAACCTGGTCTAGACCAGCAGAACCCTATATTAGTATACAGTACCCCAGTCTAGACCAGCAGAACCCTATATTAATATACAGTACACCGGTCTAGACCAGCAGAACCCTATATTAATATACAGTACCCCTGTCTAGACCAGCAGAACCCTATATTAGTATACAGTACCCCAGTCTAGACCAGCAGAACCCTATATTAATATACAGTACCCCGGTCTAGACCAGCAGAACCCTATATTAGTATACAGTACCCCAGTCTAGACCAGCAGAACCCTATATTAATATACAGTACCCCGGTCTAGACCAGCAGAACCCTATATTAGTATACAGTACCCCAGTCTAGACCAGCAGAACCCTATATTAATATACAGTAACCTGGTCTAGACCAGCAGAACCCTATATTAGTATAGTTTCCTCCTCTTCTTAGACCAGCAGAACCCTATATTAATATACAGTACCGGCGTCTAGATTTTCAGCAGAACCCTATATTAATATACAGTACCATGGTCAAGACCAGCAGAAACAAGAAATGTAGTATACAAAACGGTCTAGACCAGCAGAACCCAGAGACCCTATATTAATATACAAGTACCCCATTAGAACCCTATATTAGTATACAGTTCTCAATCAGAGACAACTAATGACACCTGCCTCTGATTGCAGAACCTATAATAGTATGCGGAACCCAAAACCTAGTATACAGTACATAGACTAGACCAACTCAGAACCCTATATTAGTATACAGTAAACACAAAACACAGAAAATAAATATACAGTACCCCAGCAGAACCCTATATTAGTATACAGTACCCTGGTCTAGACCAGCAGAACCCTATATTAATATACAGTACCCCGGTCTAGACGAGCAGAACCCTAAATTAGTATACAGTACCCCAGCAGAACCCTATATTAATATACAGTACCCCGGTCTAGACCAGCAGAACCCTATATTAATATACAGTACCCCAGTCTCGACCAGCAGAACCCTATATTAATATACAGTACCCCAGTCTAGAACAGCAGAACCCTAAATTAGTATACAGTACCCTAGCAGAACCCTATATTAGTATACAGTAACCCAGTCTAGACCAGCAGAACTCTATAACAATATACAGTACCCCAGCAGAACCCTATATTAATATACAGTACCTCGGTCTAGACGAGCAGAACCCTACATTAATATACAGTACACCAGCAGAACCCTATATTAGTATACAGTACCCCGGTCTAGACCAGCAGAACCCTATATTAATATACAGTACCCCAGCAGAACCCTATATTAGTATACAGTAACGTGGTCTAGACCAGCAGAACCCTATATTAGTATACAGTACCCCGGTCTAGACCAGCAGAACCCTATATTAGTATACAGTACCCCGGTCTAGACCAGCAGAACCCTATTAAAACATCCTAAGACCGCCAGCCCACCCAGACCGCCAGAACCCTAGATTAATAGCCCACCAAGACCCCAGCCCACCCAGACAGAACCCTATATTAGCCCATATACAGTAGCCCACCAAGACCAGCCAGCCTAAACCCAGACCGCCAGCCCACCCAGACCGCCAGCCCACCAAGACCCTAGCACACCCAGATTAGCCAGTAACCCAGTCTAGCCCACCCAGAACTCTATAGCCCACAATATACAGTACCCCAGCAGAACCCCACTTAATATACCGCCAGCCCACCCAGTCCGCCAGCACCCAGACCGCCACTTACCCAGACCAGCAGAACCCAGACCGTATACCCAGACCCAGCCCACCCAGACCAGCCAGCCCACCCAGATTAATATACAGTACCCCACTCACCCAGACCGCTATATTAGTATACAGCCCACCCAGACCTCCAGCCCACCCAGACCAGCCAGCCCACCCAGACCGCCATACCCCAGACCTCCCAGGTCCAGACCAGCAGAACCCTATTAAACCACCAGACCCACTCACCCAGACCGCCACCTCCCAGACCAGACCCCCACCGCCCACCCAGACCGCCACTACCCACCCAGACCGCCAGCCCACCCAGACCTCCACTCACCCAGACCGCCCCACCCAGACCGCCACTCACCCAGACCCCACCCAGACCGCCCGCCCCAGCCCACCCAGACCGCCAAGACCCAGACCCAGCCCACCAAGACCGCCAGCCCACCCAGACCGCCAGCCCACCCAGACCGCCAGCCCACCCAGACCGCCAGCCCACCCAGACCGCCACTCACCCAGACCGCCAGCCCACCCAGACCGCCAGCCCACCCAGACCGCCACAGACCCAGACCGCCAGCCAACCCAGACCGCCACTCACCCAGACCGCCAGCCCACCCAGACCAGCCCAGCCCACCCAGACCGCCAGCCCACCCAGACCGCCACTCACCCAGACCGCCAGCCCACCCAGACCTCCAGCCCACCCAGACCGCCAGCCCACCCAGACCGCCACTCACCCAGACCGCCAGCCCACCCAGACCCCACTCACCCAGACCGCCACTCACCCAGACCGCCACTCTCCCCAGACCTCCACTCACCCCACCCCCAGACCGCCACTCACCCAGACCGCCACTCACCCAGACCGCCACTCACCCAGACCGCCAGCCCACCCAGACCTCCACTCACCCAGACCGCCAGCTCTCCCAGACCGCCAGCTCACCCAGACCGCCAGAGACCGCCCTCCCCCAGACCCCCAGCCCAGACCCCCAGACCGCCACTCACCCAGACCCCCAGACCGCCACTCACCCAGACCGCCACTCACCCAGACCGCCACTCACCCAGACCGCCAGCCCACCCAGACCTCCACTCACCCAGACCCCCAGACCGCCACTCACCCAGACCGGCACTCACCCAGACCCCCAGACCGCCAGCCCACCCAGACCGCCAGCCCACCCAGACCGCCAGCCCACCCAGACCGCCAGCCAACCCAGACCGCCACTCACCCAGACCGCCAGCCCACCCAGACCGCCAGCCCACCCAGACCGCCAACCCACCCAGACCGCCACTCACCCAGACCCCCAGACCGCCAGCCCACCCAGACCGCCACTCACCCAGACCGCCAGCCCACCCAGACCGCCACTCACCCAGACCGCCAGCCCACCCAGACCTCCACTGACCCAGACCCCAGCCCACCCAGACCGCCACTCACCCAGACCGCCACTCACCCAGACCGCCACTCACCCAGACCGCCAGCCCACCCAGACCGCCACTCACCCAGACCGCCACTCACCCAGACCGCCAGCCCACCCAGACCGCCACCCACCCAGACCGCCACCACCCAGACCTCCACCCACCCAGACCTCCACTCACCCAGACCGCCGGCCCACCCAGACCGCCAGCCCACCCAGACCTCCACTCACCCAGACCGCCACTCACCCAGACCGCCCACTCACCCAGACCGCCACTCACCCAGACCGCCACTCACCCAGACCGCCACCCACCCAGACCGCCACTCACCCAGACCGCCACTCACCCAGACCGCCAGCCCACCCAGACCGCCACTCACCCAGACCGCCAGCCCACCCAGAGACCGCCACTCACCCAGACCGCCACTCACCCAGACCGCCAGCCCACCCAGACCGCCACTCACCCAGACCGCCAGCCCACCCAGACCGCCAGCCCACCCAGACCTTCACCCACCGCCAGCCCACCCAGACCGCCAGCCCACCCAGACCGCCACCCACCCAGACCGCCAGCCCACCCAGACCGCCACTCACCCAGACCGCCCTCACCCAGACCGCCACTCACCCAGACCCCCAGCCCACCCAGACCGCCACTCACCCAGACCGCCAGCCTCACCCAGACCGCCAGCCCACCCAGACCTCCACTCACCCAGACCGCCACTCACCCAGACCGCCAGCCCACCCAGACCGCCACCACCCAGACCGCCAGCCCACCCAGACCGCCAGCTCACCCAGACCGCCAGCCCACCCAGACCGCCACTCACCCAGACCGCCAGCCCACCCCAGCCCACCCAGACCGCCACCCACCCAGACCGCCGCCCACCCAGACCGCCAGCCCACCCAGACCTCCACCCACCCAGACCGCTCCACTCACCCAGACTCACCCAGACCGCCACTCACCCAGACCGCCACTCACCCAGACCGCCACCCACCCAGACCGCCACTCACCCAGACCGCCAGCCCACCCAGACCGCCCAGCCCAGCCCACCCAGACCGCCAGCCCACCCAGACCGCCACTCACCCAGACCGCCAGCCCACCCACCGCCACCACCCAGACCGCCAGCCCACCCAGACCGCCAGCCCACCCAGACCGCCAGCCCACCCAGACCGCCACTCACCCAGACCGCCACTCACCCAGACCGCCAGCCCACCCAGACCTCCAGCCCACCCAGACCGCCAGCCTCACCCAGACCGCCACTCACCCAGACCGCCAGCCCACCCAGACCGCCAGCCCACCCAGACCGCCAGCCCACCCAGACCGCCACTCACCCAGACCGCCACTCACCCAGACCGCCAGCCCACCCAGACCGCCAGCCCACCCAGACCGCCAGCCCACCCAGACCGCCAGCCCACCCAGACCGCCACTCACCCAGACCGCCAGCCCACCCAGACCGCCACTCACCCAGACCGCCAGCCCACCCAGACCGCCACTCACCCAGCCCGCCACTCACCCAGACCGCCAGCCCACCCAGACCGCCAGCTCACCCAGACCGCCACTCACCCAGACCGCCACTCACCCAGACCGCCAGCCCACCCAGACCGCCACTCACCCAGACCGCCACCCACCCAGACCGCCAGCCCACCCAGACCGCCAGCCCACCCAGACCGCCCCACCCAGACCGCCACTCACCCAGACCGCCACTCACCCAGACCGCCAGCCCACCCAGACCGCCACTCACCCAGACCGCCAGCCCACCCAGACCGCCACCCACCCAGACCGCCAGCCCACCCAGACCGCCAGCCCACCCAGACCGCCACTCACCCAGACCGCCACTCACCCAGACCGCCAGCCCACCCAGACCGCCAGCCCACCCAGACCGCCAGCCCACCCAGACCGCCACCACCCAGACCGCCAGCCCACCCAGACCGCCAGCCCACCCAGACCGCCACCCCCACCCAGACCGCCCACCCAGACCGCCAGCCCACCCAGACCGCCAGCCCACCCAGACCGCCACTCACCCAGCCCACCCAGACCGCCAGCCCACCCAGACCGCCAGCCCCACCCACCGCCCCACCCAGACCGCAGCCTCACCCAGACCGCCAGCCCACCCAGACCGCCACCCAGACCGCCAGCCCACCCAGACCGCCAGCCCACCCAGACCGCCACTCACCCAGACCGCCCCCACCCAGACCGCCAGCCCACCCAGACCGCCAGCCCACCCAGACCGCCAGCCCACCCAGACCGCCACCACCCAGACCGCCAGCCCACCCAGACCGCCACTCACCCAGACCGCCAGCCCACCCAGACCGCCAGCCCACCCAGACCGCCAGCCCACCCAGACCGCCACCACCCAGACCGCCACCCACCCACCCAGACCGCCAGCCCACCCAGACCGCCACTCACCCAGACCGCCAGCCCACCCAGACCGCCAGCCCACCCAGACCGCCACTCACCCAGACCCACTCACCCAGACCGCCACCCACCCAGACCGCCACTCACCCAGACCGCCAGCCCACCCAGACCGCCACTCACCCAGACCGCCACCCACCCAGACCGCCACCCACCCAGACCGCCACTCACCCAGACCGCCACTCACCCAGACCGCCAGCCCACCCAGACCGCCAGCCCACCCAGACCGCCACCGCCTCACCCAGACCGCCAGCCCACCCAGACCGCCCACCCAGCCCACCCAGACCGCCAGCCCACCCAGACCGCCACTCACCCAGCCCCCAGACCGCCAGCCCACCCAGACCGCCAGCCCACCCAGACCGCCACTCACCCAGACCGCCAGCCCACCCAGACCGCCACTCACCCAGACCGCCAGCCCACCCAGACCGCCAGCCCACCCAGACCAGCCCACCCAGACCGCCACCCACCCAGACCAGCCACCCACCCAGACCGCCAGCCCACCCAGACCGCCAGCCCACCCAGACCGCCAGCCCACCCAGACCGCCAGCCCACCCAGCCCACCCAGACCGCCAGCCCACCCAGACCGCCAGCCCACCCAGACCGCCAGCCCACCCAGACCGCCAGCCCACCCAGACCGCCAGCCCACCCAGACCGCCAGCCCAGACCGCCAGCCCACCCAGACCGCCTCACCCAGACCGCCAGCCCACCCAGACCGCCAGCCCACCCAGACCGCCAGCCCACCCAGACCGCCTCACCCAGACCGCCCAGCCCACCCAGACCGCCAGCCCAACCAGACCGCCAGCCCACCCAGACCGCCAGCCCACCCAGACCAGCCCACTCAGACCCCAGCCCAACCAGACCGCCAGCCCACCCAGACCGCCAGCCCAACCAGACCCCAGCCCACCCAGACCGCCAGCCCACCCAGACCGCCACTCACCCAGACCGCCAGCCCACCCAGACCGCCAGCCCACCCAGACCGCCAGCCCACCCAGACCGCCAGCCCACCCAGACCGCCAGCCCACCCAGACCGCCAGCCCACCCAGACCGCCAGCCCACCCAGACCGCCCCACCCACCCAGCCCACCCAGACCGCCAGCCCACCCAGACCGCCAGCCCACCCAGACCGCCCTCACCCAGACCGCCAGCCCACCCAGACCGCCAGCCCACCCAGACCGCCAGAGCCCACCCAGACCGCCAGCCCACCCAGACCGCCACTCACCTAAACTGTTGTTGTCCTTGATGCTTTTCTCCTGCAGCTGTTCTAAACCAACTGGAAACAACAACAATAGATTAGAGAGGATGTGGAGTGACTCGCCAATCCTAGATGACCCGTTTCCCCTGCTGGGGTTCGGGAAAACTCTTCCCTCCACAGAGACATCTCAGGGGTAGAGTCATAAATGGAGAGGAGATGGAACGATAACCTACGCAGCATAGGGCTGCAGTACCAGTATGTGTGTGTGTGTTACATTACCTTGCAGGGCAGTGAGGCGTTCGTTAGAGAAGTCGTTATCAGCCTGTAAGGCCTCAAAGCGGGCCTGTAGAGCCTGTTCCTTCTCCTCCATCTCATCAATACAAAGCTGCAGTTCCTTCTTCTCCATCTGACCCCTCTGAGTCAACTCCTCCTGACGACCCTCTGCCAGCTACACAGGGACACATACACACACACAAACACACACACACACACAGTATTATGCTATGGGTACTTTTGGTTGGGATGGTCACTAAATAGCAATATCACTCATCTCTGCCACACCAAGTCAAGGCTTATTCCACATCCCCAAACCCTGGCACTTTTCTCAAGGAATCCTTACTCCATTTCCTGGATCCCATCTCCTCGCCTCTTTCTCAAAACCAATTGGAGAAGATCATAGGTTAAGGACCCTATTGGAGGTGGTCACAGAGGGGAGGGACCCTGTATCTTATTGGAGGTGGTCACAGAGGGGAGGGACCCTGTACCTTATTGGAGGTGGTCACAGAGGGGAGGGACCCTGTACCACTGGAGGTGGTCACAGAGGGGAGGGACCCTGTACCTTACTGGAGGTGGTCACAGAGGGGAGGGACCCTGTACCTTACTGGAGGTGGTCACAGAGGGGAGGGACCCTGTACCTTACTGGAGGTGGTCACAGAGGGGAGGGACCCTGTACCTTACTGGAGGTGGTCACAGAGGGGAGGGACCCTGTACCTTATTGGAGGTGGTCACAGAGGGGAGGGACCCTGTACCTTATTGGAGGTGGTCACAGAGGGGAGGGACCCTGTACCTTATTGGAGGTGGTCACAGAGGGGAGGGACCCTGTACCTTATTGGAGGTGGTCACAGAGGGGAGGGACCCTGTACCTTACTGGAGGTGGTCACAGAGGGGAGGGACCCTGTACCTTACTGGAGGTGGTCACAGAGGGGAGGGACCCTGTACCTTATTGGAGGTGGTCACAGAGGGGAGGGACCCTGTACCTTATTGGAGGTGGTCACAGAGGGGAGGGACCCTGTACCTTATTGGAGGTGATCACAGAGGGGAGGGACCCTGTACCTTACTGGAGGTGGTCACAGAGGGGAGGGACCCTGTATCTTATTGGAGGTGGTCACAGAGGGGAGGGACCCTGTACCTTATTGGAGGTGGTCACAGAGGGGAGGGACCCTGTACCTTACTGGAGGTGGTCACAGAGGGGAGGGACCCTGTACCTTATTGGAGGTGGTCACAGAGGGGAGGGACCCTGTACCTTACTGGAGGTGGTCACAGAGGGGAGGGACCCTGTACCTTATTGGAGGTGGTCACAGAGGGGAGGGACCCTGTACCTTATTGGAGGTGGTCACAGAGGGGAGGGACCCTGTATCTTATTGGAGGTGGTCACAGAGGGGAGGGACCCTGTACCTTATTGGAGGTGGTCACAGAGTCAGGGAGGGACCCTGTACCTTATTGGAGGTGGTCACAGAGGGGAGGGACCCTGTACCTTACTGGAGGTGGTCACAGAGGGGAGGGACCCTGTACCTTATTGGAGGTGGTCACAGAGGGGAGGGACCCTGTACCTTACTGGAGGTGGTCACAGAGGGGAGGGACCCTGTACCTTATTGGAGGTGGTCACAGAGGGGAGGGACCCTGTACCTTATTGGAGGTGGTCACAGAGGGGAGGGACCCTGTATCTTATTGGAGGTGGTCACAGAGGGGAGGGACCCTGTACCTTATTGGAGGTGGTCACAGAGGGGAGGGACCCTGTACCTTACTGGAGGTGGTCACAGAGGGGAGGGACCCTGTACCTTATTGGAGGTGGTCACAGAGGGGAGGGACCCTGTACCTTATTGGAGGTGGTCACAGAGGGGAGGGACCCTGTATCTTATTGGAGGTGGTCACAGAGGGAGGGACCCTGTACCTTATTGGAGGTGGTCACAGAGGGGAGGGACCCTGTACTTATTGGAGGTGGTCACAGAGGGGAGGGACCCTGTACCTTATTGGAGGTGGTCACAGAGGGGAGGGACCCTGTATCTTATTGGAGGTGGTCACAGAGGGGAGGGACCCTGTATCTTATTGGAGATTGTCACAGGGGAGGGACCCTGTATCTTATTGGAGGTTGTCACAGAGGGAGGGACCCTGTACCTTATTGGAGGTGGTCACAGAGGGAGGGACCCTGTACCTTATTGGAGGTGGTCACAGAGGGGTGACCCTGTACCTTATTGGAGGTGGTCACAGAGGGGAGGGACCCTGTACCTTATTGGATGTGATCACCGAGGGGAGGGACCCTGTACCTTATTGGAGGTGGTCACAGAGGGGAGGGACCCTGTACCTTATTGGAGGTGGTCACAGAGGGGATGGACCCTGTACCTTATTGGAGGTGGTCAAAGAGGGGAGGGACCCTGTACCTTATTGGAGGTGGTCACAGAGGGGAGGGACCCTGTACCTTATTGGAGGTGATCACAGAGGGGAGTGACCCTGTACCTTATTGGAGGTGGTCACAGAGGGGAGGGACCCTGTACCTTATTGGAGGTGGTCACAGAGGGGAGTGACCCTGTATCTTATTGGAGGTGGTCACAGAGGGGAGGGACCCTGTACCTTATTGGAGGTGATCACAGAGGGGAGGGACCCTGTACCTTCTCCAGTACAGGTGAGAAGGAGGCGAGGAGATAGGAAGCGAGGAATAAAGCTAATTGAGATAGAGTCCTCTAACCATCACCTTTATCTTGTCAGTGAGGTCCTTGATCTCGTTGACAGCGCCGTTGTATTTATTAGCCAGTTCTCTGAGCTCTTCATGGTTCCTCTCATTCATCTCCTTCAGGTGGGAACACTCATCCTCCGTGTGACTGAGGCTTCGCTAAAAGGGAAAAAAGGAGACCCATCATCAATATGGAACTCGACCCAGAATCATGTATTTAACCCCTCCACCCAGCCTACAGTCAGCCAGGACAAGTTGAATCATGTATTTAACCCCTCCACCCAGCCTACAGTCAGCCAGGACAAGTTGAATCATGTATTTAACCCTCCACCCAGCCTACAGTCAGCCAGGACAAGCTGAATCATGTATTTTACCATGTCTAATAGACAAATGTTTTAAAATGTTTAGGAACGTTGTGCTGTACTGAACAGGCCCCAGCCAGGTATGAAGGTCTGTCTCACCTCGACCTCTGACAGCTTCCTGACCACCTCGACCTAGTCTCAAATCGAACCCTATCTAGCTGATTTTGGAACATGGCTGTGGGCACAGCCAAACAATGGATGCAATGGATTCGACCTCTGCTTTACTTCCTTACTGCAGGGCCAGTGGCAAACTTGCCAGAGTCAATTATTAGAAAGAGTCCATTTCTAGACTATAAAAGGTCAAATATACAAGTCTAAGTGTAATTTTATAATAACTGAATTGAAGTTGGCTTGAAAATGTTTTGAGTTTATGCCGCGACCGTTAGTGGTAGATGGTGGCATTCTGTCTCTGCACCACACTATCACAAGGGGGAGTTAGAACGCTGATCTATCGGTAGTCTAAACTGTGGAACAAATTATCTGTCTGAGAATCTCTCTTCTGGCACTAGAGTCCTGCATCAGGCAACAATAACAAAAAGTGTCGGTGGTCCTGGAATTAAGACAGAGCAAATCAGGGTAAATAAAAAATGGGGGAATGTCACTTGACATGTGGATTGACGATTTTTGAAAAACAGGCACAGTGTGCTTTTGGTTTCTCTCCCACTAAAAACAGAAAGAAATCATTTTAAATAACAAACTGTCTGTATTTACCAGAGTGAAAGAGTGGTAGCCCCTCTATATAAAGTGAGTTTCTGACACACGCAGTCCTTCTTTGCTGATGTACAGAAGAAACTGAATGAAAGAGTCCAGCGACTCCCTCACTGAATGAGAGTCCAGCGACTCCCTCACTGAATGAAAGAGTCCAGCGACTCCCTCACTGAATGAAAGAGTCCAGCGACTCCCTCACTGAATGAAAGAGTCCAGCGACTCCCTCACTCCCTCACTGAATGAAAGAGTCCAGCGACTCCTCACTGAATGAAAGAGTCCAGCGACTCCCTCACTGAATGAAAGAGTCCAGCGACTCCCTCACTGAATGAAAGAGTCCAGCGACTCCTCACTGAATGAGAGAGTCCAGCGACTCCCTCACTGAATGAAAGAGTCCAGCGACTCCCTCACTGAATGAAAGAGTCCAGCGACTCCCTCACTGAATGAAAGAGTCCAGCGACTCCCTCACTGAATGAAAGAGTCCAGCGACTCCCTCACTGAATGAGAGAGTCCAGCGACTCCCTCACTGAATGAAAGAGTCCAGCGACTCCCTCACTGAATGAAAGAGTCCAGCGACTCCCTCACTGAATGAGAGAGTCCAGCGACTCCCTCACTGAATGAAAGAGTCCAGCGACTCCCTCACTGAATGAAAGAGTCCAGCGACTCCCTCACTGAATGAAAGAGTCCAGCGACTCCCTCACTGAATGAAAGAGTCCAGCGACTCCCTCACTGAATGAAAGAGTCCAGCGACTCCCTCACTGAATGAAAGAGTCCAGCGACTCCCTCACTGAATGAAAGAGTCCAGCGACTCCCTCACTGAATGAAAGAGTCCAGCGACTCCCTCACTGAATGAAAGAGTCCAGCGACTCCCTCACTGAATGAAAGAGTCCAGCGACTCCCTCACTGAATGAAAGAGTCCAGCGACTCCCTCACTGAATGAAAGAGTCCAGCGACTCCCTCACTGAATGAGAGTCCAGCGACTCCCTCACTGAATGAGAGTCCAGCGACTCCCTCACTGAATGAAAGAGTCCAGCGACTCCCTCACTGAATGAAAGAGTCCAGCGACTCCCTCACTGAATGAAAGAGTCCAGCGACTCCCTCACTGAATGAAAGAGTCCAGCGACTCCCTCACTGAATGAAAGAGTCCAGCGACTCCCTCACTGAATGAAAGAGTCCAGCGACTCCCTCACTGAATGAAAGAGTCCAGCGACTCCCTCACTGAATGAAAGAGTCCAGCGACTCCCTCACTGAATGAAAGAGTCCAGCGACTCCCTCACTGAATGAAAGAGTCCAGCGACTCCCTCACTGAATGAAAGAGTCCAGCGACTCCCTCACTGAATGAAAGAGTCCAGCGACTCCCTCACTGAATGAGAGAGTCCAGCGACTCCCTCACTGAATGAAAGAGTCCAGCGACTCCCTCACTGAATGAAAGAGTCCAGCGACTCCCTCACTGAATGAAAGAGTCCAGCGACTCCCTCACTGAATGAAAGAGTCCAGCGACTCCCTCACTGAATGAAAGAGTCCAGCGACTCCCTCACTGAATGAAAGAGTCCAGCGACTCCCTCACTGAATGAAAGAGTCCAGCGACTCCCTCACTGAATGAGAGAGTCCAGCGACTCCCTCACTGAATGAAAGAGTCCAGCGACTCCCCTCACTGAATGAAAGAGTCCAGCGACTCCCTCACTGAATGAAAGAGTCCAGCGACTCCCTCACTGAATGAAAGAGTCCAGCGACTCCCTCACTGAATGAAAGAGTCCAGCGACTCCCTCACTGAATGAAAGAGTCCAGCGACTCCCTCACTGAATGAAAGAGTCCAGCGACTCCCTCACTGAATGAAAGAGTCCAGCGACTCCCTCACTGAATGAAAGAGTCCAGCGACTCCCTCACTGAATGAAAGAGTCCAGCGACTCCCTCACTGAATGAAAGAGTCCAGCGACTCCCTCACTGAATGAGAGTCCAGCGACTCCTCACTGAATGAGAGTCCAGCGACTCCTCACTGAATGAAAGAGTCCAGCGACTCCCTCACTGAATGAAAGAGTCCAGCGACTCCCTCACTGAATGAAAGAGTCCAGCGACTCCCTCACTGAATGAAAGAGTCCAGCGACTCCCTCACTGAATGAAAGAGTCCAGCGACTCCCTCACTGAATGAAAGAGTCCAGCGACTCCCTCACTGAATGAAAGAGTCCAGCGACTCCCTCACTGAATGAAAGAGTCCAGCGACTCCCTCACTGAATGAAAGAGTCCAGCGACTCCCTCACTGAATGAAAGAGTCCAGCGACTCCCTCACTGAATGAAAGAGTCCAGCGACTCCCTCACTGAATGAAAGAGTCCAGCGACTCCCTCACTGAATGAAAGAGTCCAGCGACTCCCTCACTGAATGAAAGAGTCCAGCGACTCCCTCACTGAATGAAAGAGTCCAGCGACTCCCTCATTCTTTGGATCAAAATAATTAAGTACCAACATTCTTTCTGATAGTCTTGAATAAAGACATGTTTTGATCAAGTCAAGCTGCTCGTGTGGGTGTGAAGTGACTTATTTATGACATTATGGTTACAATGAAGAATGTAAACAAAATAGATGTGCATCAGATGTGTGTTGCGAGCTTCATTTCCTCTTTTTTTGTACTCTTTTTATCTCCAGCATCCCCCTGCCTCAGGGCCTCAAACGGCACCATTTTGTTTCTCTCTGTCGTCCACACGCACTTTAAACATTTGGATAATAAAGCATTTAAAGGCTGACATTGGTTGATTTTAATAGTTCTGGACAGCCAAATGTCTAACTCCACCCATACCTTTGATTTTTTTAACATTCCCAGAAGGCAGATTATTATAACCTACTGCAGGCCTAACACCTATGTGTTTAACCTTCTGAATTAACGATTGTACTGAAGATAGAAGCCGCCTCTTAATGAGTTCAGAGAGCCGATCTGTTATCCAACCATTATTCTTATTAACCCTGCATTATTATTATATAAACTCCCCTTAGATATTCTCTGTAGGGTTTTACATTTCTAAATCAATATCACAGACCAGATTTGCCCCCTGGATATTTAGAATCGTCCTATCCTCAAAATGTGGGACATTTTATTGATCTGCCAGTATTTTCATATAGAATCCGCCCCTGTGCTGCCATCCTGTTAGAAGGTAACAAGTTATTTTATTACAATGGTTAAATTGGATTTTCATTGTGTTCAATGGTGTTATTTGCCCCCTAGTGGCGCTTTCTGGTACTTAGAAAGTCAACGCAAACGGAAGTTCAGAATTTGTTTTGCACGCATAGAAGCAGCTACAAACAACGCTACGGTGCAGGTCTTTCAATGTAGTTATTTCTTGTCACGCTTCAGCCTTGGAAAAATATTTGTTTGTAAGTTCGATTCAAGCATTTAGCTAATGATGATAATCTTGTTATTGATAGAGTTTCTTACATATCAATGTTGGTTGCATTTACTCACAAATTGCAATGCCTTTTGTGTATGTCGTTAGCTGTATTACTTTGCTCATGCGTCATGCAAACGAATTGTAAAATATACAATACTGTAGTTTTGTTACTGTTTTTAGTGTAATATGCTTTGTTATTCTACATAGATGGTTATACATTATTAGAGTAATGAAAGGAGCAATCACCATATGGTTAACAATTAGCTATATGGTTTGGCATCATGCCAGATGCATGGTACCTTAGCGCGTGCTTTGTATTTATGCAACTTCAAATGTTTAATGTACAGCTACAGTATGTCGGTGTGAATTGAACACTAAAGTATATTATTTTCTGTATTTTGCAGTTTCACAACATAAACGTTTCAATATATTCATTCAAGAAAAGTCACGCCTTGGGAGTTTTATTGAAGACTTAGTTGTTAGCTATCTGTCTAGTTTTGCATGGGAACGCAACTCAAGGGCAGAATAGCCCCTCTTAATGAGTTCCGAGAGCCGCGTCATACCAATTATTAATGGATTATCTACCATGGCAACCACTTGTTAGGAAACATTTTTAAATGATGTGTGTCATTTCTTTTTTTATCGAATACAATAATATATTTGTACCACTAGATGCTGTGTTTTTATTTACAGAAGTGATGACAGCTCGAGGCATTTTGTTTTTCACTAGCGTAGCAGGCTGTGAATTCTGCACAAAAAACGTTTGCACGATGAGCTATTAGCAGGACAATAGACTCTTCAACCTTTACAAGAGGATAGATAGTGTAATAGCTCGACTACTGTAGTCCCCCAACTTGGAATGTAATGAAGGACTCTAAAGGTTTACATTTCTAACTCCAAACAACATGCAACCGCACAAATGTCGGATCAAGCACATACTGTACAGTATTTATGCATTTGTTAATAAAATAATGATAAAAAAAACTCTTTCAAAATGCTGATGTTTTTTTCAACTATCAGCAGGACAATAGGGAAGACACTGAATGACAGAATATAATATGACGGAAGCCCACAAGCTGTGCTGCAGTACGATTTTAACTTTTATAAAGGAAGAACCGCTGAACTAGTAGTCCGGTTCTGATAATAATAACCTTAGTTGTGCTAGAGTTAAGTCCCAGAGCCATCCACCAAGCCAATAACGAGCATGATAAACTACACAACACACCATTCAGGAGGTCTCTAACACACAGATACTGGTTCAGACCATTCAGTGCTTTCAGGGTGTGTTCATTATCATGGTGACAACTGCACATAATACCTCAATGTAAATGTAGGCCTATTAATATACAACCTATTTAAATGCAGCTGTTTAGCCTGCACATCTTCTACGTGTCATTGCGTGCCTCGTGGTTTTTGCGTGCCTCGTGGTTTTTGCGTGCCTCGTGGTTTTTACGTGCCTCGTGGTTTTTGCGTGGTTTTTGCGTGCCTCAGTGGTTTTACGGAATATCAACTAACAGAAACAATACGGAATATCAACTAACAACAGGAATATCAACTAACAGAAACAATACGGAATATCAGCTAACAGAAACAATACGGAATATCAACTAACAGAAACAATACGGAATATCAGCTAACAGAAACAAACGGAATATCAACTAACAGAAACAATACGGAATATCAGCTAACAGAAACAATACGGAATATCAACTAACAGAAACAATACGGAATATCAACTAACAGAAACAATACAGAATATCAACTAACAGAAACAATACGGAATATCAGCTAACAGAAACAATACGGAATATCAACTAACAGAAACAATACGGAATATCAACTAACAGAAACAATACGGAATATCAGCTAACAGAAACAATACGGAATATCAACTAACAGAAACAATACGGAATATCAACTAACAGAAACAATACGGAATATCAAACAAACAGAAACAATAACAGAAACAATATCAACTAACAGAAACAATACGAAAATATCAACTAACAGAAACAATACGGAATATCAACTAACAGAAACAATACGGAATATCAACTAACAGAAACAATATCAACTAACAGAAACAATACGGAATATCAACTAACAGAAACAATACGGAATATCAACTAACAGAAACAATACGGAATATCAACTAACAGAAACAATACGGAATATCAACTAACAGAAACAATACGGAATATCAACTAACAGAAACAATACGGAATATCAGCTAACAGAAACAATATCAACTAACAGAAACAATACGGAATATCAACTAACAGAAACAATACGGAATATCAACTAACAGAAACAATATCAACTAACAGAAACAATACGGAATATCAACTAACAGAAACAATACGGAGTATCAACTAACAGAAACAATATCAACTAACAGAAACAATACGGAATATCAACTAACAGAAACAAACGGAATATCAACTAACAGAAACAAACGGAGTATCAGCTAACAGAAACAATATCAGCTAACAGAAACAATACGGAATATCAACTAACAGAAACAATACGGAATATCAGCTAACAGAAACAATACGGAATATCAGCTAACAGAAACAATACGGAATATCAACTAACAGAAACAATACGGAATATCAACTAACAGAAACAATACGGAATATCAACTAACAGAAACAAACGGAATATCAGCTAACAGAAACAATACGGAATATCAACTAACAGAAACAATACGGAATATCAGCTAACAGAAACAATACGGAATATCAGCTAACAGAAACAATACGGAATATCAACTAACAGAAACAATACGAATATCACTAACAGAAACAATACGGAATATCAGCTAACAGAAACAATACGGAATATCAACTAACAGAAACAATACGGAATATCAACTAACAGAAACAATACGGAATATCAGCTAACAGAAACAATACGGAATATCAACTAACAGAAACAATACGGAATATCAACTAACAGAAACAATACGGAATATCAGCTAACAGAAACAATACGGAATATCAACTAACAGAAACAATACGGAATATCAGCTAACAGAAACAATACGGAATATCAACTAACAGAAACAATACGGAATATCAACTAACAGAAACAATACGGAATATCAACTAACAGAAACAATACGGAATATCAGCTAACAGAAACAATACGGAATATCAACTAACAGAAACAATACGGAGTATCAGCTAACAGAAACAATACGGAATATCAACTAACAGAAACAATACGGAGTATCAGCTAACAGAAACAATACGGAATATCAACTAACAGAAACAATACGGAATATCAGCTAACAGAAACAATACGGAATATCAGCTAACAGAAACAATACGGAATATCAGAAACAATATCAACTAACAGAAACAATACGGAGTATCAGCTAACAGAAACAATACGGAATATCAGCTAACAGAAACAATACGGAATATCAGCTAACAGAAACAATACGGAATATCAACTAACAGAAACAATACGGAATATCAGCTAATATCAACTAACAGAAACAATACGGAGTATATAACAGAAACAATATCAGCTAACAGAAACAATACGGAATATCAACTAACAGAAACAATACGGAATATCAACTAACAGAAACAATACGGAATATCAACTAACAGAAACAATATCAATAACAGAAACAATATCAGTAACAAAACAATACAATATCAGCTAACAGAAACAATACGAATATCAGCTAACAGAAACAATATCAACTAACAGAAACAATACGGAATATCAACTAACAGAAACAATATCAACTAACAGAAACAATACGGAATATCAACTAACAGAAACAATACGGAATATCAACTAACAGAAACAATACGGAATATCAACTAACAGAAACAATACGGAATATCAGCTAACAGAAACAATACGGAATATCAGCTAACAGAAACAATACGGAATATCAGCTAACAGAAACAATATCAACTAACAGAAACAATACGGAATATCAGCTAACAGAAACAATACGGAATATCAACTAACAGAAACAATATCAACTAACAGAAACAATACGGAGTATCAACTAACAGAAACAATACGGAGTATCAACTAACAGAAACAATATCAACTAACAGAAACAATACGGAATATCAGCTAACAGAAACAATACGGAGTATCAACTAACAGAAACAATACGGAATATCAACTAACAGAAACAATACGGAGTATCAACTAACAGAAACAATATCAACTAACAGAAACAATACGGAATATCAACTAACAGAAACAATACGGAGTATCAACTAACAGAAACAATACGGAATATCAACTAACAGAAACAATACGGAATATCAGCTAACAGAAACAATACGGAATATCAACTAACAGAAACAATATCAACTAACAGAAACAATACGGAATATCAACTAACAGAAACAATATCAACTAACAGAAACTACAATATCAACTAACAGAAACAATAAGCTAACAGAATATCAACTAACAGAAACAATACGGAATATCAACTAACAGAAACAATACAATATCAGCTAACAGAAACAGAAACAATATCAGCTAACAGAAACAATACGGAATATCAACTAACAGAAACAATAACGGAATATCAACTAACAGAAACAATACAGCTAACAGAATATCAACTAACAGAAACAACTAACAGGAATATCAACTAACAGAAACAATAACAGAATATCAACTAACAGAAACAATACGGAATATCAACTAACAGAAACAATACGGAATATCAACTAACAGAAACAATACGGAATATCAACTAACAGAAACAATACGGAATATCAACTAACAGAAACAATACGGAATATCAACTAACAGAAACAATATCAACTAACAGAAACAATACGGAATATCAACTAACAGAATATCAACTAACAGAAACAATACGGAATATCAACTAACAGAAACAATACGGAATATCAACTAACAGAAACAATACGGAGTATCAACTAACAGAAACAATACGGAATATCAACTAACAGAAACAGAATATCAACTAACAGAAACAATACGGAATATCAACTAACAGAAACAATACGGAATATCAACTAACAGAAACAATACAGAAACAATATCAACTAACAGAAACAATACAGAATATCAACTAACAGAAACAATACGGAATATCAACTAACAGAAACAATACGGAATATCAACTAACAGAAACAATACGGAATATCAACTAACAGAAACAATACGGAATATCAACTAACAGAAACAATACGGAATATCAACTAACAGAAACAATACGGAATATCAACTAACAGAAAACAATATCAACTAACAGAAACAATACGGAATATCAACTAACAGAAACAATACGGAATATCAACTAACAGAAACAATACAGAATATCAACTAACAGAAACAATACGGAATATCAACTAACAGAAACAATACGGAATATCAACTAACAGAAACAATACGGAATATCAACTAACAGAAACAATACGGAGTATCAACTAACAGAAACAATACGGAATATCAACTAACAGAAACAATACGGAATATCAACTAACAGAAACAATACGGAGTATCAACTAACAGAAACAATACAGAGTATCAACTAACAGAAACGGAATATCAACTAACAGAAACAATACGGAATATCAACTAACAGAAACAATACGGAATATCAACTAACAGAAACAATACGGAATATCAACTAACAGAAACAATACGGAATATCAACTAACAGAAACAATACGGAATATCAACTAACAGAAACAATACGGAATATCAACTAACAGAAACAATACGGAATATCAACTAACAGAAACAATACGGAATATCAACTAACAGAAACAATACGGAATATCAACTAACAGAAACAATACGGAATATCAGCTAACAGAAACAATACGGAATATCAACTAACAGAAACAATATCAACTAACAGAAACAATACGGAGTATCAACTAACAGAAACAATACGGAGTATCAACTAACAGAAACAATACGGAGTATCAACTAACAGAAACAATACGGAATATCAACTAACAGAAACAATACGGAATATCAACTAACAGAAACAATGAGGAATATCAACTAACAGAAACAATATCAACTAACAGAAACAATACGGAATATCAACTAACAGAAACAATACGGAATATCAACTAACAGAAACAATACGGAATATCAACTAACAGAAACAATACGGAATATCAACTAACAGAAACAATATCAACTAACAGAAACAATACGGAGTATCAACTAACAGAAACAAACAATATCAACTAACAGAAACAATACGGAATATCAACTAACAGAAACAATACAGCTAACAGAAACAATAGAATATCAACTAACAGAAACAATACGGAATATCAACTAACAGAAACAATATCAATATCAGAAACTAACAGAAACAACTAACAGAAACAATATCAACTAACAGAAACAATACGGAATATCAACTAACAGAAACAATACAATATCAACTAACAGAAACAATACGGAATATCAACTAACAGAAACAATACGGATATCAGCTAACAGAAACAATACGGAATATCAACTAACAGAAACAAACGAATATCAACTAACAGAAACAATACGGAATATCAACTAACAGAAACAATACGGAAGTATCAACTAACAGAAACAATACGGAATATCAACTAACAGTAACAATATCAACTAACAGAAACAATACGGAATATCAACTAACAGAAACAATACGGAATATCAACTAACAGAAACAATACGGAGTATCAACTAACAGAAACAATACGGAATATCAACTAACAGAAACAATACGGAATATCAACTAACAGAAACAATACGGAATATCAACTAACAGAAACAATACGGAATATCAGCTAACAGACGGAATAACTAACAGAAACAATACGGAATATCAACTAACAGAAACAATACGGAATATCAACTAACAGAAACAATACGGAATATCAACTAACAGAAACAATACGGAATATCAACTAACAGAAACAATACGGAATATAACAGAAACAACTAACAGAAATCAACTAACAGAAACAATATCAGCTAACAGAAACAATACGGAGTATCAACTAACAGAAACAATATCAGCTAACAGAAACAATACGGAATATCAACTAACAGAAACAATATCAGCTAACAGAAACAATACGGAATATCAACTAACAGAAACAATATCAGCTAACAGAAACAATAATATCAACTAACAGAAACAATACGGATATCAACTAACAGAAACAATATCAGCTAACAGAAACAATAATATCAACTAACAGAAACAATATCAGCTAACAGAAACAATACGGAGTATATCAACTAACAGAAACAATATCAGCTAACAGAAACAAACGGAATATCAACTAACAGAAACAAACAATATCAACTAACAGAAACAATACGGAATATCAACTAACAGAAACAAACGGAATATCAACTAACAGAAACAATAATATCAGCTAACAGAAACAATACGGAATATCAACTAACAGAAACAATACGGAATATCAACTAACAGAAACAATACGGAATATCAGCTAACAGAAACAATACGGAATATCAACTAACAGAAACAATACGGAATATCAACTAACAGAAACAATACGGAATATCAACTAACAGAAACAATACGGAATATCAACTAACAGAAACAATACGGAATATCAACTAACAGAAACAATAACGGAGTATCAACTAACAGAAACAATACGGAATATCAGCTAACAGAAACAATACGGAATATCAACTAACAGAAACAATACGGAATATCAGCTAACAGAAACAATACGGAATATCAACTAACAGAAACAATACGGAATATCAGCTAACAGAAACAATACGGAATATCAACTAACAGAAACAATACGGAATATCAACTAACAGAAACAATACGGAATATCAACTAACAGAAACAATACGGAATATCAACTAACAGAAACAATACGGAATATCAACTAACAGAAACAATACGGAATATCAACTAACAGAAACAATACGGAATATCAACTAACAGAAACAATACGGAATATCAACTAACAGAAACAATACGGAATATCAACTAACAGAAACAATACGGAATATCAGCTAACAGAAACAATACGGAATATCAACTAACAGAAACAATACGGAATATCAACTAACAGAAACAATACGGAATATCAACTAACAGAAACAATACGGAATATCAACTAACAGAAACAATACGGAATATCAACTAACAGAAACAATACGGAATATCAACTAACAGAAACAATACGGAATATCAACTAACAGAAACAATATCAGCTAACAGAAACAATACGGAATATCAACTAACAGAAACAATACAGAGTATCAACTAACAGAAACAATACGGAATATCAACTAACAGAAACAATACGGAATATCAACTAACAGAAACAATACGGAATATCAACTAACAGAAACAATACGGAGTATCAACTAACAGAAACAATACATATCAACAGAAACAATACGGAATATCACTAACAGAAACAATACGGAATATCAACTAACAGAAACAATACGGAATATCAACTAACAGAAACAATACGGAATATCAACTAACAGAAACAATACGGAATATCAACTAACAGAAACAATACGGAATATCAACTAACAGAAACAAACAATCAACTAACAGAAACAATATCAACTAACAGAAACAATACGGAATATCAACTAACAGAAACAATACGGAGTATCAGCTAACAGAAACAATACGGAATATCAACTAACAGAAACAATACGGAATATCAACTAACAGAAACAATACGGAATATCAACTAACAGAAACAATACGGAATATCAGAAACAATACGGAATATCAACTAACAGAAACAATACGGAATATCAACTAACAGAAACAATACGGAGTATCAACTAACAGAAACAATACGGAATATCAACTAACAGAAACAATACGGAATATCAACTAACAGAAACAATACGGAATATCAACTAACAGAAACAATACGGAATATCAACTAACAGAAACAATACGGAATATCAACTAACAGAAACAATACGGAATATCAACTAACAGAAACAATACGGAATATCAACTAACAGAAACAATACAGAGTATCAACTAACAGAAACAATATCAACTAACAGAAACAATACGGAATATCAGCTAACAGAAACAATACGAATATCAACTAACAGAAACAATACGGAATATCAACTAACAGAAACAATACGGAATATCAACTAACAGAAACAATACGGAATATCAACTAACAGAAACAATACGGAATATCAACTAACAGAAACAATACGGAATATCAACTAACAGAAACAATACGGAATATCAACTAACAGAAACAATACGGAATATCAACTAACAGAAACAATACGGAATATCAACTAACAGAAACAATACGGAATATCAACTAACAGAAACAATACGGAATATCAACTAACAGAAACAATACGGAATATCAACTAACAGAAACAATACGGAATATCAACTAACAGAAACAATACGGAATATCAACTAACAGAAACAATACGGATATCAACTAACAGAAACAATACGGAATATCAACTAACAGAAACAATACGGAATATCAACTAACAGAAACAATACGGAATATCAACTAAAAGAAACAATATCAACTAACAGAAACAATACGGAATATCAACTAACAGAAACAATACGGAATATCAACTAACAGAAACAATACGGAGTATCAACTAACAGAAACAATACGGAATATCAACTAACAGAAACAATACGGAATATCAACTAACAGAAACAATACGGAATATCAACTAACAGAAACAATATCAACTAACAGAAACAATACGGAATATCAACTAACAGAAACAATACGGAATATCAACTAACAGAAACAATACGGAATATCAACTAACAGAAACAATACGGAATATCAACTAACAGAAACAATATCAACTAACAGAAACAATACGGAATATCAACTAACAGAAAACAATATCAGCTAACAGAAACAATACGGAATATCAACTAACAGAAACAATATCAACTAACAGAAACAATACGGAATATCAACTAACAGAAACAATACGGAATATCAACTAACAGAAACAATATCAACTAACAAACAATAACGGAATATCAACTAACAGAAACAATACGGAATATCAACTAACAGAAACAATACGGAATATCAACTAACAGAAACAATACGGAATATCAACTAACAGAAACAATACGGAATATCAACTAACAGAAACAATACGGAATATCAACTAACAGAAACAATACGGAATATCAACTAACAGAAACAATACGGAATATCAACTAACAGAAACAATACGGAGTATCAACTAACAGAAACAATACGGAATATCAACTAACAGAAAACAATATCAACTAACAGAAACAATACGGAATATCAACTAACAGAAACAATACGGAATATCAACTAACAGAAACAATACGGAATATCAACTAACAGAAACAATACGGAATATCAACTAACAGAAACAATACGGAATATCAACTAACAGAAACAATACGGAATATCAACTAACAGAAACAATACGGAATATCAACTAACAGAAACAATACGGAATATCAACTAACAGAAACAATACGGAATATCAACTAACAGAAACAATACGGAATATCAACTAACAGAAACAATACGGAATATCAACTAACAGAAACAATACGGAATATCAACTAACAGAAACAACGGAATATCAACTAACAGAAACAATACGGAATATCAACTAACAGAAACAATACGGAATATCAACTAACAGAAACAAACAATATCAGCTAATCAACTAACAGAAACAATAACGGAATATCAACTAACAGAAACAATACGGAATATCAACTAACAGAAACAATACGGAATATCAACTAACAGAAACAATACGGAATATCAACTAACAGAAACAATACGGAATATCAACTAACAGAAACAATACAGCTAACAGAATATCAACTAACAGAAACAATACGGAATATCAACTAACAGAAACAATACGGAATATCAACTAACAGAAACAATAACAGAAACAATACGGAATATCAACTAACAGAAACAATACGGAATATCAACTAACAGAAACAATACGGAATATCAGCTAACAGAAACAATACGGAATATCAACTAACAGAAACAATACGGAATATCAACTAACAGAAACAATACGGAATATCAACTAACAGAAACAATACGGAATATCAACTAACAGAAACAATACGGAATATCAACTAACAGAAACAATACGGAATATCAACTAACAGAAACAATACGGAATATCAACTAACAGAAACAATACGGAATATCAACTAACAGAAACAATACGGAATATCAACTAACAGAAACAATACGGAATATCAACTAACAGAAACAATACGGAATATCAACTAACAGAAACAATACGGAATATCAACTAACAGAAACAATACGGAATATCAACTAACAGAAACAATACGGAATATCAACTAACAGAAACAATACGGAATATCAACTAACAGAAACAATACGGAATATCAACTAACAGAAACAATACGGAATATCAACTAACAGAAACAATACGGAATATCAACTAACAGAAACAATACGGAATATCAACTAACAGAAACAATACGGAATATCAACTAACAGAAACAATACGGAATATCAACTAACAGAAACAATACGGAATATCAACTAACAGAAACAATACGGAATATCAACTAACAGAAACAATACGGAATATCAACTAACAGAAACAATACGGAATATCAACTAACAGAAACAATACGGAATATCAACTAACAGAAACAATATCAGCTAACAGAAACAATACGGAATATCAACTAACAGAAACAATACAGAATATCAACTAACAGAAACAATACGGAATATCAGCTAACAGAAACAATACGGAATATCAACTAACAGAAACAATACGGAATATCAACTAACAGAAACAATACGGAATATCAACTAACAGAAACAATATCAGCTAACAGAAACAATACGGAATATCAACTAACAGAAACAATACGGAATATCAACTAACAGAAACAATACGGAATATCAGCTAACAGAAACAATACGGAATATCAACTAACAGAAACAATATCAACTAACAGAAACAATACGGAGTATCAACTAACAGAAACAATACGGAGTATCAACTAACAGAAACAATATCAACTAACAGAAACAATACGGAATATCAGCTAACAGAAACAATACGGAGTATCAGCTAACAGAAACAATATCAACTAACAGAAACAATACGGAATATCAGCTAACAGAAACAATACGGAATATCAACTAACAGAAACAATATCAACTAACAAAACAATACGGAATATCAACTAACAGAAACAATACGGAATATCAACTAACAGAAACAATACGGAATATCAACTAATATCAACTAACAGAAACAATACGGAATATCAACTAACAGAAACAATACGGAATATCAACTAACAGAAACAATACGGAATATCAACTAACAGAAACAATACGGAATATCAACTAACAGAAACAATACGGAATATCAACTAACAGAAACAATACGGAATATCAACTAACAGAAACAATACGGAATATCAACTAACAGAAACAATATCAGCTAACAGAAACAATACGGAATATCAACTAACAGAAACAATACGGAATATCAACTAACAGAAACAATACGGAATATCAACTAACAGAAACAATACGGAATATCAACTAACAGAAACAATACGGAATATCAACTAATATCAACTAACAGAAACAATACGGAATATCAACTAACAGAAACAATACGGAATATCAGCTAACAGAACTAACAGAAACAATATCAGCTAACAGAAACAATACGGAATATCAACTAACAGAAACAATACGGAATATCAACTAACAGAAACAATACGGAATATCAACTAACAGAAACAATACGGAATATCAACTAACAGAAACAATACGGAATATCAACTAACAGAAACAATACAATACAACTAATATCAACTAACAGAAACAATACGGAATATCAAGCTAACAGAAACAATACGGAATATCAGCTAACAGAAACAGAAACAATATCAACTAACAGAAACAATACGGAATATCAGCTAACAGAAACAATACGGAATATCAACTAACAGAAACAATACGGAATATCAACTAACAGAAACAATACGGAATATCAGCTAACAGAAACAATACGGAATATCAACTAACAGAAACAATACGGAATATCAACTAACAGAAACAATACGGAATATCAACTAACAGAAACAATACGGAATATCAACTAACAGAAACAATACGGAATATCAACTAACAGAAACAATACGGAATATCAACTAACAGAAACAATACGGAATATCAACTAACAGAAACAATACAGAATATCAGCTAACAGAAACAATACGGAGTATCAACTAACAGAAACAATACGGAATATCAACTAACAGAAACAATACGGAATATCAGCTAACAGAAACAATACGGAATATCAACTAACAGAAACAATACGGAATATCAACTAACAGAAACAATACGGAATATCAACTAACAGAAACAATACGGAATATCAACTAACAGAAACAATACGGAATATCAACTAACAGAAACAATACGGAATATCAGCTAACAGAAACAATACGGAATATCAACTAACAGAAACAATACGGAATATCAACTAACAGAAACAATACGGAATATCAACTAACAGAAACAATACGGAATATCAACTAACAGAAACAATACGGAATATCAACTAACAGAAACAATACGGAATATCAACTAACAGAAACAATACGGAATATCAGCTAACAGAAACAATACGGAATATCAACTAACAGAAACAATACGGAATATCAACTAACAGAAACAATACGGAATATCAACTAACAGAAACAATACGGAATATCAACTAACAGAAACAATACGGAGTATCAACTAACAGAAACAATACGGAATATCAACTAACAGAAACAATACGGAATATCAACTAACAGAAACAATACGGAATATCAACTAACAGAAACAATACGGAATATCAACTAACAGAAACAATACGGAATATCAACTAACAGAAACAATACGGAATATCAACTAACAGAAACAATACGGAATATCAACTAACAGAAACAATACGGAATATCAACTAACAGAAACAATACGGAATATCAACTAACAGAAACAATACGGAATATCAACTAACAGAAACAATACGGAATATCAACTAACAGAAACAATACGGAATATCAACTAACAGAAACAATAATATCAACTAACAGAAACAATACGGAATATCAACTAACAGAAACAATACGGAATATCAACTAACAGAAACAATACGGAATATCAACTAACAGAAACAATACGGAATATCAACTAACAGAAACAATACGGAATATCAACTAACAGAAACAATACGGAATATCAACTAACAGAAACAATACGGAATATCAACTAACAGAAACAATACGGAATATCAACTAACAGAAACAAACGGAATATCAACTAACAGAAACAATACGGAATATCAACTAACAGAAACAATACGGAGTATCAACTAACAGAAACAATACGGAATATCAACTAACAGAAACAATACGGAATATCAACTAACAGAAACAATACGGAATATCAACTAACAGAAACAATACGGAATATCAGCTAACAGAAACAATACGGAATATCAACTAACAGAAACAATACGGAATATCAACTAACAGAAACAATAGTATCAACTAACAGAAACAATACGGAATATCAACTAACAGAAACAATACGGAATATCAACTAACAGAAACAATACGGAATATCAACTAACAGAAACAATACGGAATATCAACTAACAGAAACAATACGGAATATCAACTAACAGAAACAAACGGAATATCAACTAACAGAAACAATACGGAATATCAACTAACAGAAACAATACGGAGTATCAACTAACAGAAACAATACGGAATATCAACTAACAGAAACAATACGGAATATCAACTAACAGAAACAATACGGAATATCAACTAACAGAAACAATACGGAATATCAACTAACAGAAACAATACGGAATATCAACTAACAGAAACAATACTAACAGAAACAATATCAACTAACAGAAACAATATCAACTAACAGAAACAATACGGAATATCAACTAACAGAAACAATACGGAATATCAACTAACAGAAACAATACGGAATATCAACTAACAGAAACAATACGGAATATCAACTAACAGAAACAATACGGAATATCAACTAACAGAAACAATACGGAATATCAACTAACAGAAACAATACGGAATATCAACTAACAGAAACAATACGGAATATCAGCTAACAGAAACAATACGGAATATCAACTAACAGAAACAATACGGAATATCAGCTAACAGAAACAATACGGAATATCAGCTAACAGAAACAATACGGAATATCAACTAACAGAAACAATACGGAATATCAACTAACAGAAACAATACGGAGTATCAGCTAACAGAAACAATACGGAATATCAACTAACAGAAACAATACGGAATATCAACTAACAGAAACAATACGGAATATCAACTAACAGAAACAATACGGAATATCAGCTAACAGAAACAATACGGAATATCAACTAACAGAAACAACGGAATATCAACTAACAGAAACAACGGAATATCAGCTAACAGAAACAATACGGAATATCAACTAACAGAAACAATACGGAATATCAACTAACAGAAACAATACGGAATATCAACTAACAGAAACAATACGGAATATCAACTAACAGAAACAATACGGAATATCAGCTAACAGAAACAATACGGAATATCAACTAACAGAAACAATACGGAGTATCAACTAACAGAAACAATACGGAATATCAGCTAACAGAAACAATACGGAATATCAGCTAACAGAAACAATACGGAATATCAACTAACAGAAACAATACGGAATATCAGCTAACAGAAACAATACGGAGTATCAACTAACAGAAACAATACGGAATATCAACTAACAGAAACAATACGGAATATCAACTAACAGAAACAATACGGAATATCAACTAACAGAAACAATACGGAATATCAACTAACAGAAACAATACGGAATATCAACTAACAGAAACAATACGGAATATCAACTAACAGAAACAATACGGAATATCAGCTAACAGAAACAATACGGAATATCAACTAACAGAAACAATACGGAATATCAACTAACAGAAACAATACGGAATATCAGCTAACAGAAACAATACGGAATATCAACTAACAGAAACAATACGGAATATCAGCTAACAGAAACAATACGGAATATCAACTAACAGAAACAATATCAACTAACAGAAACAATATCAACTAACAGAAACAATACGGAGTATCAGCTAACAGAAACAATACGGAATATCAACTAACAGAAACAATACGGAAGCAAATATCAACTAACAGAAACAATACGGAATATCAGCTAACAGAAACAATACGGAATATCAGCTAACAGAAACAATACGGAATATCAACTAACAGAAACAATACGGAGTATCAGCTAACAGAAACAATACGGAGTATCAGCTAACAGAAACAATACGGAATATCAACTAACAGAAACAATACGGAATATCAGCTAACAGAAACAATACGGAATATCAGCTAACAGAAACAATACGGAATATCAGCTAACAGAAACAATACGGAATATCAGCTAACAGAAACAATACGGAATATCAACTAACAGAAACAATACGGAATATCAACTAACAGAAACAATACGGAATATCAGCTAACAGAAACAATACGGAGTATCAACTAACAGAAACAATACGGAATATCAACTAACAGAAACAATACGGAATATCAACTAACAGAAACAATACGGAATATCAACTAACAGAAACAATATCAACTAACAGAAACAATACGGAATATCAACTAACAGAAACAATATCAACTAACAGAAACAATACGGAATATCAACTAACAGAAACAATGCGGAATATCAACTAACAGAAACAATACGGAGTATCAACTAACAGAAACAATACGGAATATCAGCTAACAGAAACAATACGGAATATCAGCTAACAGAAACAATACAGAATATCAACTAATATCAACTAACAGAAACAATACGGAATATCAACTAATATCAACTAACAGAAACAATATCAGCTAACAGAAACAATATCAACTAACAGAAACAATACGGAGTATCAACTAACAGAAACAATATCAACTAACAGTAACAATACGGAGTATCAGCTAACAGAAACAATACGGAATATCAACTAACAGTAACAATATCAACTAACAGAAACAATATCAACTAACAGTAACAATACGGAATATCAACTAACAGTAACAATACGGAGTATCAACTAACAGAAACAATACGGAATATCAGCTAACAGAAACAATACGGAGTATCAACTAACAGAAACAATACGGAATATCAACTAACAGAAACAATACGGAATATCAACTAACAGAAACAATACGGAATATCAACTAACAGAAACAATATCAACTAACAGAAACAATACGGAATATCAACTAACAGAAACAATATCAACTAACAGAAACAATATGGAGTATCAACTAACAGAAACAATATCAACTAACAGTAACAATACGGAATATCAACTAACAGAAACAATATCAACTAACAGTAACAATACGGAGTATCAACTAACAGAAACAATATCAACTAACAGAAACAATACGGAATATCAACTAACAGAAACAATATCAACTAACAGAAACAATATCAACTAACAGAAACAATATCAACTAACAGAAACAATATCAACTAACAGTAACAATACGGAGTATCAACTAACAGAAACAATATCAACTAACAGAAACAATATCAACTAACAGAAACAATATCAACTAACAGAAACAATATCAACTAACAGAAACAATATCAACTAACAGTAACAATACGGAGTATCAACTAACAGAAACAATATCAACTAACAGTAACAATAATGGAGTATCAGCTAACAGAAACAATATCAACTAACAGTAACTACGGAGTATCAACTAACAGAAACAATATCAACTAACAGAAACAATACGGAATATCAGCTAACAGAAACAATATCAACTAACAGTAACAATACGGAGTATCAACTAACAGAAACAATATCAACTAACAGAAACAATACGGAATATCAACTAACAGAAACAATATCAACTAACAGTAACAATACGGAGTATCAACTAACAGAAACAATATCAACTAACAGAAACAATACGGAATATCAACTAACAGAAACAATATCAACTAACAGAAACAATATCAACTAACAGAAACAATATCAACTAACAGAAACAATACGGAATATCAACTAACAGAAACAATACGGAATATCAACTAACAGAAACAATACGGAGTATCAGCTAACAGAAACAATACGGAATATCAACTAACAGAAACAATACGGAATATCAACTAACAGAAACAATACGGAATATCAACTAACAGAAACAATACGGAATATCAACTAACAGAAACAATACGGAATATCAGCTAATATCAACTAACAGAAACAATATCAGCTAACAGAAACAATATCAGCTAACAGAAACAATATCAGCTAACAGAAACAATATCAACTAACAGAAACAATATCAGCTAACAGAAACAATATCAGCTAACAGAAACAATATCAGCTAACAGAAACAATATCAGCTAACAGAAACAATACGGAATATCAACTAACAGAAACAATACGGAATATCAACTAACAGAAACAATACGGAATATCAACTAACAGTAACAATATCAGCTAACAGAAACAATATCAGCTAACAGAAACAATATCAACTAACAGAAACAATATCAGCTAACAGAAACAATATCAGCTAACAGAAACAATATCAGCTAACAGAAACAATATCAACTAACAGAAACAATATCAGCTAACAGAAACAATATCAGCTAACAGAAACAATATCAGCTAACAGAAACAATACGGAATATCAACTAACAGAAACAATACGGAATATCAACTAACAGAAACAATATGGGAATATCAACTAACAGAAACAATACGGAATATCAACTAACAGAAACAATACGGAGTATCAACTAACAGAAACAATACGGAGTATCAGCTAACAGAAACAATACGGAATATCAGCTAACAGAAACAATACGGAATATCAACTAACAGAAACAATACGGAATATCAGCTAACAGAAACAATACGGAATATCAACTAACAGAAACAATACGGAATATCAGCTAACAGAAACAATACGGAATATCAACTAACAGAAACAATACGGAGTATCAACTAACAGAAACAATACGGAATATCAGCTAACAGAAACAATACGGAATATCAACTAACAGAAACAATACGGAATATCAACTAACAGAAACAATACGGAATATCAACTAACAGAAACAATACGGAATATCAACTAACAGAAACAATACGGAATATCAACTAACAGAAACAATACGGAATATCAACTAACAGAAACAATACGGAATATCAACTAACAGAAACAATACGGAATATCAACTAACAGAAACAATACGGAATATCAACTAACAGAAACAATACGGAATATCAACTAACAGAAACAATACGGAATATCAGCTAACAGAAACAATACGGAATATCAACTAACAGAAACAATACGGAATATCAGCTAACAGAAACAATATCAACTAACAGAAACAATACGGAATATCAACTAACAGAAACAATACGGAGTATCAACTAACAGAAACAATACGGAATATCAGCTAACAGAAACAATACGGAATATCAACTAACAGAAACAATACGGAATATCAACTAACAGAAACAATACGGAGTATCAGCTAACAGAAACAATACGGAATATCAACTAACAGAAACAATACGGAATATCAACTAACAGAAACAATACGGAATATCAACTAACAGAAACAATACGGAGTATCAACTAACAGAAACAATACGGAGTATCAACTAACAGAAACAATACGGAATATCAACTAACAGAAACAATACGGAATATCAACTAACAGAAACAATACGGAGTATCAACTAACAGAAACAATACGGAGTATCAGCTAATATCAACTAACAGAAACAATATCAGCTAACAGAAACAATACGGAGTATCAGCTAACAGAAACAATACGGAATATCAACTAATATCAACTAACAGAAACAATATCAGCTAACAGAAACAATACGGAGTATCAGCTAACAGAAACAATACGGAGTATCAACTAACAGAAACAATACGGAATATCAACTAACAGAAACAATACGGAATATCAACTAATATCAACTAACAGAAACAATATCAGCTAACAGAAACAATACGGAGTATCAGCTAACAGAAACAATACGGAGTATCAACTAACAGAAACAATACGGAGTATCAACTAACAGAAACAATACGGAATATCAACTAACAGAAACAATACGGAGTATCAACTAACAGAAACAATACGGAATATCAACTAACAGAAACAATAATGGAGTATCAACTAACAGAAACAATACGGAATATCAGCTAACAGAAACAATACGGAATATCAACTAACAGAAACAATATGAGTATCAACTAACAGAAACAATACGGAGTATCAACTAACAGAAACAATACGGAATATCAGCTAACAGAAACAATACGGAATATCAACTAACAGAAACAATACGGAGTATCAACTAACAGAAACAATACGGAGTATCAACTAACAGAAACAATACGGAATATCAACTAACAGAAACAATACGGAGTATCAACTAACAGAAACAATACGGAATATCAGCTAACAGAAACAATACGGAATATCAACTAACAGAAACAATACGGAATATCAACTAACAGAAACAATACGGAGTATCAACTAACAGAAACAATACGGAGTATCAACTAACAGAAACAATACGGAATATCAACTAACAGAAACAATACGGAATATCAACTAACAGAAACAATACGGAATATCAACTAACAGAAACAATACGGAGTATCAACTAACAGAAACAATACGGAGTATCAACTAACAGAAACAATACGGAATATCAACTAACAGAAACAATACGGAATATCAACTAACAGAAACAATACGGAGTATCAACTAACAGAAACAATACGGAGTATCAACTAACAGAAACAATACGGAATATCAACTAACAGAAACAATACGGAATATCAACTAACAGAAACAATACGGAGTATCAACTAACAGAAACAATACGGAGTATCAACTAACAGAAACAATACGGAATATCAGCTAACAGAAACAATACAGAATATCAACTAACAGAAACAATACGGAATATCAACTAACAGAAACAATAATGGAGTATCAGCTAACAGAAACAATACGGAATATCAACTAACAGAAACAATACGGAATATCAGCTAACAGAAACAATACGGAATATCAACTAACAGAAAACAATACGGAGTATCAACTAACAGTAACAATACGGAATATCAACTAACAGAAACAATATCAACTAACAGAAACAATACGGAATATCAACTAACAGAAACAATACGGAATATCAACTAACAGAAACAATACGGAATATCAACTAACAGAAACAATACGGAATATCAACTAACAGAAACAATACGGAATATCAACTAACAGAAACAATATGGAATATCAACTAACAGAAACAATACGGAATATCAGCTAACAGTAACAATACGGAGTATCAACTAACAGTAACAATACGGAGTATCAGCTAACAGAAACAATACGGAATATCAACTAACAGAAACAATACGGAATATCAGCTAACAGAAACAATACGAAAGTATCAACTAACAGAAACAATACGGAATATCAACTAACAGAAACAATACGGAATATCAGCTAACAGAAACAATGGAATATCAGCTAACAGAAACAATAATGGAATATCAACTAACAGAAACAATACGGAATATCAGCTAACAGAAACAATACAGAATATCAACTAACAGAAACAATACGGAATATCAACTAACAGAAACAATACGGAATATCAGCTAACAGTAACAATACGGAGTATCAACTAACAGAAACAATATCAGCTAACAGTAACAATACGGAGTATCAACTAACAGAAACAATACGAGATATCAGCTAACAGTAACAATACGGAGTATCAATAACAGAAACAATATCAGCTAACAGTAACAATACAGAGTATCAACTAACAGAAACAATACGGAATATCAGCTAACAGTAACAATAATTATCAACTAACAGAAACAATACGGAATATCAACTAACAGAAACAATACGGAATATCAACTAACAGAAACAATACGGAATATCAACTAACAGAAACAATACGAATATCAACTAACAGAAACAATACGAATATCAACTAACAGAAACAATACGGAATATCAACTAACAGAAACAATACGGAATATCAACTAACAGAAAGAAACACGGAATATCAACTAACAGAAACAATACTTGAATATCAACTAATGAAACAATACGGAATATCAGCTAACAGTAACAATACGGAGTATCAACTAACAGAAATACGGAGTATCAACTAACAGAAACAATAATGATATCAACTAACAGAAACAATATCAGCTAACAGTAACAATACAGAGTATCAACTAACAGAAACAATACGGAATATCAGCTAACAGTAACAATACGAATATCAACTAACAGAAACAATACGGAATATCAACTAACAGAAACAATACGGAATATCAGCTAACAGTAACAATACGGAATATCAACTAACAGAAACAATACTTGAATATCAACTAACAGAAACAATACGGAGTATCAACTAACAGAAACAATACGGAATATCAACTAACAGAAACAATACGGAATATCAGCTAACAGAAACAATACGGAATATCAGCTAACAGAAACAATACGGAATATCAACTAACAGAAACAATACGGAGTATCAACTAACAGAAACAATACGAATATCAACTAACAGAAACAATAATGGAATATCAGCTAACAGAAAGTCAACACGGAATATCAGCTAACAGAAACAATACGGAATATCAACTAACAGAAACAATAGCATCAACTAACAGAAACAATACGGAATATCAACTAACAGAAACAATACGGAATATCAGCTAACAGAAACAATACGGAATATCAGCTAACAGAAACAATACGGAATATCAGCTAACAGAAACAATACGGAATATCAACTAACAGAAACAATACGGAATATCAACTAACAGAAACAATACGGAATATCAGCTAACAGAAACAATAATGAATATCAGCTAACAGAAACAATACGGAGTATCAACTAACAGAAACAATACGGAATATCAGCTAACAGAAACAATACGGAATATCAGCTAACAGAAACAATACGGAATATCAACTAACAGAAACAATACGGAATATCAACTAACAGAAACAATACGGAATATCAGCTAACAGAAACAATACGGAATATCAGCTAACAGAAACAATACGGAATATCAACTAACAGAAACAATAACGGAATATCAACTAACAGAAACAATACGGAATATCAACTAACAGAAACAATACGGAATATCAACTAACAGAAACAATACGGAATATCAGCTAACAGAAACAATACGGAATATCAACTAACAGAAACAATACGGAATATCAACTAACAGAAACAATACGGAATATCAACTAACAGTAACAATACGGAATATCAACTAACAGAAACAATACGGAATATCAACTAACAGAAACAATACGGAATATCAACTAACAGAAACAATACGGAATATCAACTAACAGAAACAATACGGAATATCAACTAACAGAAACAATACGGAATATCAACTAACAGAAACAATACGGAATATCAACTAACAGAAACAATACGGAATATCAACTAACAGAAACAATACGGAATATCAACTAACAGAAACAATACGGAATATCAACTAACAGAAACAATACGGAATATCAACTAACAGAAACAATACGGAATATCAACTAACAGTAACAATAACGGAGTATCAGCTAACAGAA